>NC_045639.1:21530682-21830682 GCF_009829145.1 Chiroxiphia lanceolata
AGCTAGTACCACTGAAGCTGAACTTCAGAGACAGATCACCTACTTAAGATTACAGCACACAGCATGTTCCAGTGACTTTCTGATATTTCATCTATCTTACTGTATGAACTGCTTCCAGTAGCAGATCTATCCTTCTAAAACTCCCACTTCTGTCTCTACCTGTCTTTCACTTACCTCCCCATTTGATGCATACAAAACTCAAGAGTATTTCAGGAGACAAAAGTCACCTGAGCAACTGACTGGCACACTGGTTGTCTGGATTTTATTATCAAAATACAGCATTCTTGTGCATTAGTGCATACCTGATCATATTTGTCTCAGATCCACTTGCATATGGCAATCTTTCCTGCTATTATCCTGAAAAAAGATAATGTTCTACTTTGTTGAGACAGTGAAATGCATTATTACTGCAAAATCTTATGTATACTGCTTTTAAGAACAATGCAACTGCATTAAAAAATATGAATAGAACTACAGATATTAATTGATATCCATTACCAGCATGCTCTATCCCTGGAATAAGGGGGATTTCCTTTCATACCCTAAATATGCTATGATATTTATTTATTTATCAGTACTTTTTACCCTAGACTACAGGAAAGGGCAAAAAAGAGATAATTATCATAGAATCACAGAATATGCTGAGTTAGAAGGGACCCATCAGGATCCTTGAGACCAACTCTTGGCCCTATGCAGGACACCCCAAGAATTAGACCATATGTCTGAGAGCGTTGTCCAAAAGCTTCTTGAACTCGGTCTTGGTGTTGTGACCACTTCCTTGGGGACACTGTTCGAGTGCCCAGCCACCCTCTGGTGAAATATCTTTTCCTGATATCTAACCTTAACCTCTCCTGACTCAGCTTCATGTCATTTCCTTGAGTTCTGTCACTAGTCACGAGAGTGAAGAGATCAGTGCTAGCCCCTCCTCTTCCCCTTATGAGGATGCTGAAGACCACAATGAGGTCTCCCATCAGTCTCCTCTTCTCCAGGCTGAACAGACCAAATGATCTCAGCCACTCCACAAATGGCCTCCCCTCCAGACCCTTCACCATCTTTGTGACCCTTCTCTGGATGCTCTCTAATAGCTTAATACCTTTCTTATATTAGGGTGTCCAAAACTGCACACAATATTCAAGGTGAGGTCGCCTCAGTGCAGAGCAGAGTGGAACAATCCCCTCCCTCAACCATCTGGTGATGCTTTGCCTGATGCCCCTCAGGACATTGTTGGCCCTCCTGGCTGCCAGGGCACTGCTGACTCATATTCAACTTGCCATCAACCAGGACCCCCAGGTCCCTTTCTGCGGCACTGCTTTCCAGTGTCTCATTCCCCAGTCTGTGTGTAGGTCCAGGGTTGCCCCATCCAAGGTGCAAATCTGGCACTTTCCCTTGTTGAACTTCATATGGTTGGTGATTGCTCACCTCTCTGATTTGTTGAGGTCTCTCTGCCGGGTCTTTCTGCCCTCAAGGGAGAAAGCTCCTCACAATTTAGTGTCATCAGCAAACTTAGTATTCCTTCGAGCCCTGCACCCATGTCACTAATGAAAATGTTGAAGAGAACTGGGCCTAAGACAGAGGAGCCCTGCAGAACCCCGCCAGTGACTGGACTCCAACCTGATATTTCCCAGTCATGGCTGCCTATCAAAAGAGATATAACCTCTGCTTATATATTGTTTTCTTGTTGAGGGGAAGTAAAGAGGGTCTTTTCAACACTTATAACCTCTCCGTCTTCATCCTGGACTCTAATAACATTCACTAGACTTTACTGCTTGGCCTTAGACTGCTGAAACCAAAACAATCGATCACTAATGTATTATCTGGCTCCCACCTGTATCTAAAACATGTTACACTACTATTTTTTTCATGGAAAGTGTGATACAAGTCCTACACAAACTCTTGTATACTTGTAGGTGTTGATATCCATAGTGAGTAAATTCCATGAAGGAAGATTTTTAGCGTCCTATTCCCTAGAAAATATGTTAAACTGTTTCAGTTTTCAGAGTGCATTAGTAATGGCCCTGTAGATTTTATCATAGCCTCTGTCTCTCAACAGGTTTCAGTGTATACATTGTTTCTAACTTCAAAGGCTACCTTTAGGTATAATGAGCTATTTCCCCAAGGACTGACATTATGTTTCCCTAAGAGAGTTTAAAAAAACAAACATAGAACTAGGGTTTTTCATTGCACTCATTTCTGTTGGAACTTCAGGTAGGTTCCCCTGCTATAATCTGCACCCACAGAAATTGGAACAGTCAACTGTAAATTTAGGTTTAATTGAAAAAACCGACAGTACAAGAAATTCAGAGTCTCCTCTGACTTCTGATGGTATATAGGAGACTTGATGACTGCATTTCAATTAAGCTCCCTCAGTTTCCTCACTGAAATTTTCCTAGGCAGATACCAAGGATGAGCTAAGAGTAGCAGTTTTTATCATAAAATGAAACATGTAAAGTAAATATTTGTATAATACTTCTGTTCAAACTAATCTTATAACAAAATTTAATATATTTATATCACTTTCTCCCTAAAGAGTATCATTAGAACACAGAAATTATCTTTTATATTCTAACTAGCACACAATTTATGCCAAAATTCAGCTCTCAAATTGGTCTCTGCCATTTTAAAAACTGTAGCATTTTTATAGTGCTAAACCATTTTATTTCTGTTACAAATTCTCAGACATGCCTGAGAAATGGGTGAAAAAGTATGGGGGGATGTTTCTGAATGTTAGAGATATGATTAATTGAACAAATGGTACCAATTATGTTATATCTAGCTTTGATCTAACCTAACACGCATGAGACTTGTATACAACAAAATCCCAAATACCTGTATCAGCCAAGAGTATTTGGATATATCTGAAGAATGAGGTTTTCCTTTTTGTAGACAAAATGAATGTGCTTGTTTAGGCTATAAAGGTGAGAAAGAATGGAAAGATGAAACAGGGTATACATTCCCAGTGCCTGAGAAAAGAAAGCTCAGCATTGCACTGTGCTGCATATCCTGGCAAAGAGTTTTGCTTGATAGAAACAGGAATGCATTTGATGTGTTAGAGGAATACGTGAGTTTGTTCAATTCATGTTTCTCTAAATCTTTTCCAAAGTTAGTCGATATTGAAATAGCTTCACAAGATATTACAAAATTCAAACATTCTTGGTATATTATCATAATTATAAGATTAAAACCTCAGTGTGCTATGTACAGCTATATAGTCAAGATACTAAGATCTCTGGATAATATGCTGTTTGGATAACAGAAAAGAATATGAGAAAACTGAGATTAAAGCCTACATTAATTCTAGGAAATAGTGAGAAGAACTAAAATGTATCAATGGTGTCTGAGATAATACAGCAAAAACAATCCTGAACAAGATATTTCTGCATAGTCCCTAATCACAGTGCCTCAGTCATATTGTATTTTTTTTAAAACATCCCAAAAAAAGTAACCCAGGGAAACTAAAGACAATTTAGGAAATGCTCCAAGCTGAGAACAGTTAGACAGTAGGAGAGTGCACAGGGGAAGCACCACATGTGCTTGCCCCACTCCTCTTCCTGGTGTAGAGGGGAAAATGAGCTAGACCAACCTAATTCTGAAGTTCAAAATAACAAAACAAAACCATTCAGGTTACTGGCATTGGAAGTGATCTGTTGGTTTCCCTGCAACCAGTGTGAATCATGTAGGTTGGCTGTTAAAGACACCCCCAGAGCTTTTCCAGAAAACAAAATGGTGATCCTGCAAGCTGTTGAACTTGCAAATGGGAACACTTGTGTGCTGATCTCTACCTGTGAAGTACACTAGTAAAGCTCATCGTGTAAGGAAAGTCATAAATATCCTTTTAAATTTACAGCATGTGGCAAAAGATGATACTCTTGAAATGAAACCGATCAAATAAATATTGTCCTCTGCTTCAGCGCTAAGTGCTTATGAATTGCCTGGTGTGTAAGCACACTTACAACAGATCTGCCAGTATACTGCCTCCAACTGCAAAGAGCCAAGAGCACAACGAGGGCAATGAAAAAGGGCTGCCCACCACACAAAGTGGGCTTAATCCTTCCCAAGTGCGCAGATCACGTCCTCCTGCCTGCTGCCAGCATCGCCACTGCCCCCTGCTCAGAAGATGGCAGGCACCCTGAGGGTCTGTAATGAGTGAAGGTATGCAGGGGTAAGCTACCCTTTACAGCAAGGTCTTTGGGAACTCAAGGATTGTCAGGAACACATATAGGCATTGATGTCATGCCCTACAGCTAGGAAAACAATTTAAAACAATGTAAGTAGTAGGCCACCGCACAGTAGCCAACATACTCATTCCATCAAAAACAAATTAGAGTTTTTATATTTGAGTAGCATAAATGAACTGGTGCGTGCAAAGAAACTCAAGTTAAATTAGAGGGAAATAATGCATTGCTGAAAACAAAATTTATTTCTCTAACTTCTAGTAAAATCTGAACTGTGTGCTCTACAATGAAAGGAATTTTATTTACCCTCTAACATTTTCAAAACCAGGGCACTTTCTTAAATGACGAAATTCAAAGTAAAATATTGCATCATCAGTGGAAAAATAAATACACATTTACAAGTAAAAATATTTTTGAATTAAAAACAATATACCTGACTATAAATAATTAAGGATACTGCTGAAGATACCATGATAAAATATATATCCTGGCATATTTAAATAATTCACTTCAATACCTTGCATGAGATGAAACATTTATTTTCTTATTGCTATAAAATGATCAAAGGTATCTCAAATATGACTTTTTAGGGATTTATTACTTTTCTTTACATATCTACATCCCCTATAGAAAAAAAGTAGAACAATTTTTCTCTCAAAAATTAAGGTCTACGTTCTACTGCCTAGATAGGAGTTTTTGAGATTTTTTTTCCCATAAGTCGGGTGCAACTGTGCATATATGCTTAATTTATTAGTACATTTAACCTAATTTTATATGCAGCCATTTGAAAATAAATCACAGTATGTTTGAAGTCTGCTACAAAGTTTGATGCAGTTTGAGATGCAGCATATATTTTATACATAAACAGCTTTGACCTATGCACTCTAAGAGCAAAAGCAGCTATAAGAGCATGTGACTTCTATTAGAAGTTTTTTCAAAGGAGTATTTTTGCCCCTTTCAAAATGTTCTTACCTCTTCTTTTGTCTTTTTTGATATGACTCTTAGCCAGTCTCCAATCATGCTGAGGACAGCTGCAAAGTAAGCAAGTCCAACAAGGATCCAGAACCACACCACTGGCTTATAAAAATCTAGATATTCAATATCTGATCCCCCTGAAAAACAACACAGTTAAAATTAAATCAAACATAATAGTTATAGGTGCAAAGATGGCTTAAAATTAATTTTCCTAGAAAGGTTGCATTTCTTAAAACTCCTGTCTTCTTACCCAGGCAAAAATTCCTAGCAAAATGTTTTGTTGGATTTGAATAACTATAATAAAAATTCATCCACTCTCGAAAGCAAAATTTGGAGTATGCAAATTTTAGACAATGATTGCTAATCATTCGTAATATTCATAATATTAATAAATGAACTCAAACTGATTCCATTTCTGACATAAACCCTTAAGGTAGAGATCATTGAGGACAGCTTGAGAGAAAGGACTTCCCACCTGCTCCAAATAACCATGCTGTACCAGATTTTAAGTATTACTCTGGCTGTAATGTGTTCATACCCTGAAAAAGCTGTTCTGCAAGGACTTTAAAACATCTCAAACTTTTAGTCTTAGTAAAGAAAGACTAACACTTGCATTAGCAAGTGTCCCTGTTGCATAGGCAAATATTATCTCCATTTTGCAGAGGGAAACCAGGGCAGAGGGACTTGAGCTGAACTGATCATACTCAAAAAAATATGGATAAAATAGATGTCAGCTGACGGCAGCTTTTTTGAATCCCACTGCCATAATTACCAGTCACTTCTGTTCAGCGTTAAAGAAAAAAAAGGATAAACTTCTTGTCTGTAATGGGGCTTTCAGGTATCATACAGCTATAGAGAACAGATCTCATCTCCACATAAAAAAGTTATGTTCTTCCAGAGCTCTTGACAATATGAAATAACTCACATTTCACATCTTGCAGTATAATAAAACAGAAGCGTTAAACTTTCAGTGCATCTCTGTTACAACAAATAAAATCAGACTTCTGGTTTGTGTTGCTGCAAATAATGGTTACTTGCATATCTGCCCACAATTGAAGAGACTCTACAGTAAAACCTTTTCTGACACATAGAAGCAGCCTGTATGGGCACATAACACGTTGCTTTATGTATCTGCATCCTATACTGAAACAGTCAAAGGAAAATATCATGCACCTTGTTACATTAACAAGATTAACTCTCATGGAGAGTAATGCTTTTACCTAGTTTTATTATCACTGAGATTACCTGCAAATAACAAAGAATTTTACAGTTATCTTTGTATGGAAGCCCTCACAGACAGAAATTTTGTTATTTTCATGTCAATTAGACCTTTTCATCAAAATACATCGAGCTGCAATGGTTTACTCAACTATACAAGAGATGAATCCACATTGTGAAAATGGATATGCTTTGACACCCTTGTAATCCCAGGCAAAGGTAGAAGACAGCCAAACACCAATGGGATGAGTTTGTCACAGCACAAGACAAACAAAACATCAGAAATGAAGTAATTTGTTAACAACATCCATCTCATGTCAATCTAGTAAAAGAGGATTTTAGGGACGATTCACCAAAAATTTGTTTATTTCAGAAAATCATTGATTACCACCATGTCTTTGCTCTGTCAGGGGCTAGTGTTTGGTGGTTCATCTTCTTCAGCTGTTCACACAATGCACAAGAAAGTATCATAGAAAGCATCCACTTGGTATTTAATTTTTGGCATGTTGTGTTTATAAACTGAAACTGGAACCTAACTCTGCCAGTCTGCGGGAAGAGTTTCCTTCACAGTTTATACTTAATTTATTTGGAGCAAAGTTAATTACTGGGGCAGGAGTTAGGACATACTCATATTCGATCAAGTTTTCTGTACTGTCTGGCCAGGAGATGGCTCCATCTAGCTGTGCCCAAAGGAGTTCAGCTTTCCTAAATTTAAAGGGACAAAAAGTATCCAAAGAAACAAAGGATAAGGCTTAGCAGCGAAACCCTTTTAAATGTTGAACTTCTGAATTTCAAGGACTCCTCAGGCGAATTCACAATTTAATCAAATCTCAGGGAGACAGAGAGAGACATACCTAAGGATGTTTGTCCTGAGATAAATACTGTCTCCTGTGATGTTCAAACTGCCCTAATGCAGCTACCTGGGAATGTCATTAAATAGGATTTTACTGGTAGGAAAACATGACCAAAAGTCAACTGTACTGAATTCCAAGTAAATGAATTCATTACCTACTGAATTACAATTCATTTAAATTGGTATGAATGTATTTAGGTATGAGTGGGCATAGCTAAATGTACTTATACTGAAGTACAGCAATAATCCAGTGAGTTTATACATAACATTATAAAAAGCATATCAATATGATTCGCTATCATCTTTCTTTTGCAAAGCAAATTGGTTTATGTAGCCCTTTAGGAAGCAGAATGCTGAGAAGGCAGAAGTTGAATTCTGTTGTTTGTTTGGCAAAACCAATTTTGTGGACAGTGGGACAAAATTTTTTTCCCAGCTTTGTTTAACCTCTACCCAAAATAGGTTACAACCACAATAAAGAAGAAATCTCACAACTGGAGCATGCTTACTCTTTAACTAGCAATTTCACTGCCATAATCTGTTACCAAGAGCAGCCACACTTCATTGCCAAGATGTTTTGTGGTAAAGATTTGATCCAAAGTAACTTGAAATCTATGAGAAATCAAAGAGTTTTCCCATCCGTCTTCATCACAGGCTACTATATTGCTGCTGCCACCATCCTTATGTTTGCAAAACAACTTCTGAATTATTTGGGGTTTTCAACACTTTGGAAAGCATAGGTTTTCTGTGGTCCAGACACATACTCCTTACTGAGGTGAAGAACTCCATTTTAGTGAAGAATAGCATTAGAGAATATTTCAGTGGTGCTTTAGGACAGATTCTGCTTCTCAGATGTACGAATATATATATTTTTTCTTATTTATATACATAAAACAAATACCTTAAGTAAATAATTTTCTTTACTGTTGCCACTCTTTCCCCCATTCTTTCGAAAGCTAACTGACTCAAAATAGAAACATGTAATTGTTTTTGTAAAGTTGTCTGGCTTTGTTTGCATTTTTGCTCCAAAACTAGGAGAGAATAGAAAGTGTTGTTGATGTTGAGTATCTTAATCCCACACCAGCACAAATTTCTGAGTTATTCAGAAGTTGGCCCTTCAAATCAGGAAATGTCTATGATTTTTCATAAGCAGTAAAAATTAGTCTGGGTATAAAAATATTATTTAATTCAGTTTTAATTGCAGAATAATGAGTAGCTGTCCATCATGTCTGTTTTGAAATATCTGGCAAACACATTTAATCTACAAATGTCGCCTGTCCCACTCCAAAGAAATATGGAGGTTCAGCCCTGCAGCTTGAAAGGAGTTACCTCTGAGGACTGCAGAAAGAGAGACAGAGAAAGGCTAGCTTCTGAGGAGATGCGGAAATGCAGGCGGCTTGGGACAAGATAATATTGCACTGTCTGTGAGGGAGAATGTAAGTAGGCCATACGAGTCACTTGATGCTACTCAATGGAAAATGGAGAGCTACTTCAGAACACAAAGCATAGGTATAAAACACTCCTTACACACTGTCCTGCAGAGACATCAAGCAAGACAGCACTCCAATTTCAGCTTAAAACAGGCGGCAGGGTTCACACCAGACAGCCCCTATTATGGACATGAGGTCCTGAGGGAGCAAAGAGCACTTCCAAATGCCTAAAAAAGACACAAAGCCTGCAGGAGAGTGCACAGCTCTCTTAGGGGATGCTCGACACACCTCTTGCTCAGCGTGACAGGAATTGATTTCTGTAGAGGCCTTTCTGCCAGTCTGTAGTATCACATGGTGAGAGCAGATCAACTGGGCTGCTATTGACCACCAGGTGAAGTGTTCCAGTTTGGTGACATTAAATGGGACTAAAATATCTCAGCACTCTACAAACCGGGTCCCAGTCCAACCAATACAGTGCAGACCCAGGTGTCTGTATTACAACTGCCATACATCAGATTCAATCACAGACTGAAACAGTAAAAAAGCAGCAAGTTAAAAATCAGAACTCAAACTAGGAAAAGAAAACAAACAACAATCCCTCCCCCCAAAAAATAACAGAAGAATTGGAATACATTTTTAAAGTAAGACCTGTAAAATTCTGTGATCTGTTTAACTGGACCAATTGAGAAATAATATTATGTCATCATTATACCCCACTGTGAAACAGAGTATTGATGTGCCATTTATATTTCTGCCCTCTATTTAATTCAGTCAAGTTTTGGACATGTCACCTAATTTAGATTTGAAACCTGCTAGATTAACTCCATTAGAAATATTTGACTAAACTTTCCAAACTGCTCTGCAAGGTAAAGGATTTATCTGTGCATTTGAACAACGTATTGTCATTTATACATATATTCATGTGCCTCAGTGCTAACTTTAGTACCCAATAATATGTTTCATTGTAATAAAAAAATGACACATTGACATGTAAAGATTTTTTTCTCTTTCACAAGATATTCATAGTTTTGGCTGGATTTTCACGTTCAAGTCAATGGCTTCTCTGAAAATAAGAAAAGGGATGTTTGATTATGTCCTGATTTTCATGCAACAGTGCAGGCTATAATGCAGTTTTTCTTTTTTTCATGAAAAGCTACACTAAGCTTTCTTTAATTAAAAAAATTGTCTCCATAAAAAAAATTTGATTTTTCTAATTTTTGGAGTGGCTGAACTTATTTCATAAGACAGAGGAACATTTAGTTTATTTTTTTTGGAATACAGTTCATATATTTTCTTGAAATGCACTACAAGGCCTCTTTTCCCTCCCTGCATGCACTATGAGTGATCAGTCTTTTATGTTTGCCTTAAGGCATCTTGCTGATGGAAACCACAGCTGATGGAAACCACAGCTGAAATTTCCACAGGCTCCAAATAACAACTTAGACTCTGACTACCAAAGGGGATGTTTTGGCATTCTAGTTTCTGGGAACACAGTACATGATCTCATGTACAAATGAGAAGAAACTTTTGAAAAAATTTTGGAGAACTACAAGAATTTCTAATATGACAATCTGCACTACAACCTTTAACAGCATTACATTCCTGAATCCCAAGTTCTTCTGTTGGCTCCCTTTTGGTACAGCTTTTCAGAAACACACTCTCCTTTGTGAGTTCTTCAAGGCTTCTCTTCATCTCTTACCTGCATAAGTGCCAGAAAGCAGCAAATCCCATGATAGTGAAAAATGACAGATATTGCAAGAAATATTTCTTTAAACCCCAATACCTATGTAAACACAACCGTGAGATTTATATGTAGGACTTGCAAACTTAGGTTTTTTCTCTCTGAGATGACAGTTCCCAGAAAAAAAGGAGATTATTTGAAAGTTTTCAACTATAGAGGAATTTTGGATTTTTGAGGGAACTTCATGAGCCAAAACTGACACACATTTATGAATTATCATGTGGACCTCCGGTGTGCTAAAAGAATTGCCATTTTGATTTTTATTGCTAAGGGTACACTCCACTACAATTGCAAATTAGAATATCACTGCCCACCACCACACTTCAGATTTAACTGGAATTCTGTGGAACCCAATGTGAGGATTTTTTCCAAATGCATTGCACCTAGGCACTAAGTGGACTGAAGCACAATTCTGTCTGCTACATGACGAACTGAGACCACCATGCTCAAGAGGCACAATTTCAGATACAGTACCCATATTCTATCACGACAGCCTCTCCCACATCCTTACAGAGCATTCCATGCCTTAACTCTGCGTGTTTCTCCCCTGTTTATAGACTCAGCTTTCCACAGCTTCAAGGAGAATGCTCTAGACAAAGCCTACCACAAAAATATCAGTGGCCCTTTGTGTCCACACAGTAGTTTTGACTTACCTAAAGGAAAAACAAGCAACCCAAAAATCATAAGGAAAACTTAGTAATTTGTTAGAGTACAAAAGATTCTGCATATTTCCTCAAAATTAATAAGGAAGCCTAGCCCTTAGGACAAATTCTCTCAGCAGTATTGAGAACTTGCAGTGTCAGTTTTTTTCAAATAGCTTAATGCTTATACATATGGTTACTGTAAGCTTCTACCACACAAAGCACATTCAATTAATATCTTACCTAATTTCAGAATTTTTATTTAACCAGCCATGTTAAATAACGATAAAACAAGTGGACCTCTCTGAAAAATCCTTCAAGCCACTGGCCATAAACTATATTATTCTGGCCTAAGATGATAATATTGTCAGCTTCATCTCTGACAAAATATAGTCCGGTGGCAACATTAATCTCCCAGTTAGGATGGAGTCAACATTTAACCCTGTTCTCTTGAGCATTATCTCTGTGAGTACAAGTCCCATTCCGAAATACTGAAACTTTCAGTCAATAACTTTTTACAGTTCGAATGCCAGTCTTACACATGTTACTCAAAGAAAATAGAAAACATTCATGACACTTTGAAATAATGGATTTTAAAATAAATTAAAAAATGTAGCAAGTGAACCATAAAAGGCCATCAGCTATAGAACAATTCAAGAACATTCTGTAGAAAGTGTTTCCTGGTAAAATTAAAAAGCGGACATGATGTAGGAACAAATTATGATATCAAGTGGCCTACAAATAGAAAAGTTATGGAAATACATAATGGGAGTAATGATGAATGTACTCAGTGTTCTCATTAGAGCCAAGTGGACATTTCACATAATGCTTTACAGTAAATATAACTAGGTCTTCATAGGTCTATCATTTTTATTCCCTGACATACATGTACCTTTCAGGAATGAAGGTCTAAAGCACCCAGACTCTTGACTTGGAAACACCATAAATTTTTTTTTATACTAGTTAGTATCTGATCAGAATCACAAAATCCTGAAGACAGAATTAAAATAAGAAAAAGAGTATGCAAAAGAAAAGGGAAAGGGAGAAATCAGTGACACACACCAAAAAAATGAACATCACAAATAATTATGTAAAAGTTCAAATAAATTTGATTTGCTATTTTGCAGCTCAATTCTATAATTTACAAGAATCTTTGGCAACTTCTCATGCAACCTTCATTTTTAGAATGCTTTCATAGCTTAGTATCTTCAACAATAACTAAATTTCCTCCCATTTTACCCAGATCATTTATGACTCTTGGGGGTGGTCCTGTGCTGGATTCTATGATCCCTGTGGGTCCCTTACAGCTCAATGCATTCTGTGATTCTGTGAATATGTCAAACAGCTCAGATACTTCAGAGGTCCTTGTTGGGCTTCAACAACCTTCTGCTAGCAACAAGACCAGTCACATTACTGCCATAAGGCAAAACTTCATGCAAGTTTATAAGAGGAGTTACCCAGTTTGAGACCCTCAGCTTGGTACACTTGGACTCATGCAACAGCCGTGAGTACAGATGAGGCACAGGATGAGCCCACAGCACGTAGATGTCAATTATAAACTCTACACTCCAGGAGAGTAGCTATGGACAGCAGCCCAGCACTTCTGGCCTTCTCAGCCACCTCTGCCTTGCACAGAGTTCAGAGCTGGGAGAGGTGTTTCATGCAAGAGAGTTGATGGTGCCGCACAAGCAGAAGCATCAAATCAGGCTGAAGAAAGCAAGTCTCAGACTCAAAGCACAAAGCTCTGAATTTCTGATCCTCACCTCTACACATCACTGACTTTGATCAACATGCTATCTCAACAGACAGCATACACTTAAATCTATTCTGGGAAGTGGACTAACACCTCTAACACCTTTTCAATAAAAAAGTCGACACAGAGAACCAGCCCAAGCTTTTTTTAGCTCAGTATGTCAAAGTTATTTGAAACCAATCCAGGTTAATAGAACCATAAAAGTTGGACACATTATCTATGAATTGTGCTAAACCTTCTCCTTACATTACAAAACACACATGGGACAAACACATACTGACAAAAAAAAAATCCCACAAGCAGGATCCAACAGCATTACAGACACTTCAATGACAGAAACAGATTTCTGGAACATTTTGAAAGTAAGGGAGGCACACAAGAACTAAATCATATAACTTTACAGGGTGAGACATTTTTAGCAACTCCAGCTGAAAAGATATTCATCTTAAAATACCGTATTTATTCTTGCACTTCATTATCTGTAAGAACAAAATAAATAAAAAACTATCTAAAAATTAAATTTCTTCTAACAGTATAGGAGGAGAATAAACAGAGTATGCAGAAACAGACACCATGACTTTCATTGTCCCACCTCCCATCTCTAGACTGCCACATCAACCAAAATGAGGGTAGGTCCTGTTACATGCACTGGTACAAGAATGATAAAGGGTAAAACTGGGAGACAGGCACCACAAGAGAGGCATGTCTGTCCCAAAAATAAGACCAAAAATGCAGAATAAATATCACTGTGCAAAATATTATAAGATAAAAAGTTACGAGAAAATCTTACCTGCAACATAGTCACCAAATCCGATGGTAGTTAAAGTGATAACCACAAAGTAAATTGCATCTAGTGTGTTCCAGCCTTCTATGTGCTTGAATATAACTGCAGGAAGAGCAACAAAAAGCACGCAGCCGAACAGTATGAATATTATTGTTGAAATTATGCGAATCTTTGTCTGACTCACATTCCATTTCTGGAAATAGAAGGGGAAAGAGAAGAAATCCATGGTTAATAAAGCTGCAAATAAGTCCACATAAATACCCATCCATCACCCCTGGTGTTCACTGCATTGCTCTAGAAGACAGTGCATTATAACTCTCAAACAGGAAAATCCAAGCAAGATTTTATTTTTGAAGAGGTTTCAAAGCAAACATGACTATCCTAGGATAGTCATACTGTGGCCACATTTGTGTTCTGGGTGAGTGGTATGTATAGAATTAATTAATATTAACAGCTGATCATGCTAAAGTTTTGAGGGGGGGTCTAGATATTCAAGCGACCTTCAAGTAGTGTAGGCACCTGTAATATCTCTGCTTCTCTGCATCCACAAATAAGCAAACAAATAAGGTGACTTTTAACCATACAGTTCTCTCTAGTCAAGTAATTGGCTAAACACAACCATAGGAAACAGAACTGGAAGTGATGTAAGAGATCACCTTTTCCAAACCTGATCCAAGACAAAAACAACCCCACTTAAGCCACTGCAAACACATTACTGGCCAGACTTGTGATTGTGCTTAATTGCTCTTGTCATTTGAGAGTTTCCAATGCATAACCTGCATCTCACCTCCTTCAGTTAAGTATATTATTTATGATCTTATCCAAGGCAAATCAAAAGATTGCTAGTTTTGTCTTTCCAGCAAACTTTCACAGGTGTTTTCCTTCAGTCATATGTTCTTTAGTCCAAGTAAATTAATTTCTTTGTTTTTCTTCCCCTTTCAATTCTTGTTGTTATTACTTGGCATGAGCAAACTATCCCATGTCTCACTAAGTGTTGTACTAAAAACTAGATATGAAAAAAATAGCACAAAATAGAGTGGAAGGATCCTTTCTTATATTTTGCCTATTATTATATTTACTTTCCTATTTATACTTTCAACTGTGATGTAGATTTTTCCACAGCAATAAGACATTAACCCATATGAGCCCCTAGAGTCTGCAGAAAGTTTCCATAAAATTGCACCTATATATCTGTAATTGACATATAATTGAATATTTTATTATTCCTTCCAATAGTACTTTGAATTTGTCCTTGAATTTCAACCTATCTATTCAGTCTTCTTTTCAAAATTTTTAAGATAATTTTGAATGCTGATTCTGTCTTCCACCTTCTGGTTCTCTCCTCATCTTGAGATAATCTGTAGATTTAATAAACCAAGTTGTTAAGGTACTGTGTCAGCTACTAATATTTTCTTCTAAACTGTACCAAATCTAGAACAGACTACTGCAAAGTCCCATTTGACATGGCCAGCCAATTTAACATTTTACAAAAAAAGTTTTCCATCCATCCAATGCCTACTGGTTCAGCTTAAAAGAAAGGAATATATAAACACAGAAACTTCCACAAAAATAGGTCAAAAATGAAATCAGATTGTTCACAGTGAAGATTTTCTTGTTTTTAAGTTTTAATGGAAATTGTATTTTACAGTCAACATGACCAAGGTCAAGCTGCTGTAACCCAAATCATGGTAGTATTTGGGTTATGGCAACATAAAATTCCCTGCTCTGACACATCAGCACCTTCCAGTTTCTTAGGAGAATTAATAAATAGGATAAAGGACTGCAACTTAAAGACTAGTGTTTTCTTCCAGATGTTGTCAAAAGGGGGCAAGATACTACTTTTTATGTTGGGGCATTCTTATTGTAGGGATACATCCATGAGGAAAAAGAAAAAAAAGGAAAACCATTATCCCTCTGAGCAAAAGAGACACAAAAATTGATTTCAGATCTTCTACACTTTTAAGAAAAGAAAATCAGTTATAAAACCCCAGAAATTATAAAATGTTCTTATCGAATGTTCTTGCCTTTTTTAGACAAGCCTCAATGGATTTCTATGTTATTCACTAGTACCTTGTCTGGACCTGAACTTACGGTTCAAAGCCAAAAAAAACATGCCTTTTCTAAAAACACCTTTCAGACTTATATTTAAGTATTGCATAAGGCTACTCAGCACAGGCCCAGTTTGCTTCGCTTCAAAAATAAAGCCATGTCAGACCCTTTCTATACAGAAAAGGTGTCCCCCATGAAAGATTAGGGCTTGTTGCAGAAAAACAGGCCTTCTAACACAAGCAGTGCTGATGCAAACAAAGCTACAAAGTCAAGTTGGTTACTAAGTATTCACAGCTTCAAAAATCTGTTAGTAAAATGCAACATTAATGTAATTTTGTGTGTGTGGAACACATTCTGTATTCAAGGCATTTGGTTGTTAAGAACCAGAACTTTTATCAATATCTGCACAAGCTTATAGTCTGTTTGACGGCTCTCTTCCTCTATTGAAGCTGTGCTACTTCACATGAATGATTAAAGACTTGTAGCCAAATAAAATAAAGGGCATGATCCTGTAGTCTGTGCTAAATGGTTTAGCAGAAGAGGCTGAAAACACTTTAAGCTGTGAATACAACCTAGTGAGGAGACCACAAAGTGTAGTCCAATGTCAGGGGAGCACCAATAAGCTTCCTATCTTTTATCCTATCTTGCTGCTGTGAATGACCAAAGCTTTAGTCACCTACAGACCCATAAACTTGGAAATGTAAGCATTCCTCGGGTATGATGGAATCTAAGGAGAGATTTTAAGAATTGTAATTTTAAGACAGACATGAAACATCATCTGTGAATCAATTCACAGCAACAGTAACAATTCCCATGTTACCCCTAGAGCTCCCCTCTTATACCTCTTTGAGTCACTGATTTGTTATCACAATCTGTATAAAATCCTTTAAGGTCAAGGATCACAGTAAGCTGAGGAGTACAAGGGCAAAGATCTTGCTCCTCTTCCTAGCCACAATCATTGTAGGAAATGTTGGGCTTCATAAAATACTTTGGATCTTGTTCCTCTTCTCAGCCATAATCATTGCAGGAAATGTTTGACTTCATCCAATTCACTCAATTAGAAGTGTACAATAAGAAGTTCAGACTACTCCAAGTCCTTCCTACCTTTTGCTACACATCTGGTTGCAATGATGAGCTATACCCTGTTTTTCAGACTTTTAATTTCAGTGGTTAAATTTAGAATAACAAGCAACATGAAAAACAAACGAGGCAGCCCGCATACTCACAACAAAGGTATCTTCTACTTTGGCAATTCCTTTTCCAAAGATTGTCCCTAGTTGGTCTCCAACACCAGCCAACAGAAAACCAAACAGAGGAATTCCCAATAAGGCATAGATGATACAGAATATCTTTCCACCTTGTGTGCGTGGTGAGATGTTTCCAAAGCCTAAGTTACAAACAACTTGAGATGTTTAAGAGGTAACAGATTTTACATCACACATTTTAAAAGGACTACAGGAACAGAACAGTTAAAAACAAGTCCTACCAGGTTAACCATATGACACAGCAAACTGTGAAAAATTAAATGAAAATGTAGGTCATACAATCCACTCTGAGCTAAAATTAAACTGCTGAACAATTCACCAACTTATCTTCTGTGTATACTGTGGAGAAGAAAAACTCTGAGAAATGTATTCTTTAATTAAATGACAGCTCTTCTTCTCTACTACATGTAGTTAGTAGCAATTTGTTGTTATGCCTTAGCCTCTGCTACCTGCAAGTGTCTGCTACTGGGCTTGTAATTGGCTGCAGTACGTGTAAGCAACATACAATTTTCCTTCAGACAGGCTGAGTTTCAAAGTGAAGCAGTCTAAAAAAAAACACTTGGATGAGCAAAACAGGGATTTCTAGCATAAATAGGACTGCTTAGATTCTTCATTATTAAAGGCTTTGGTTCTTTCAGTGTTGCAAACAAATCTTAGAGAAACAGTTCACAGCTCTGTCCATTTGAAAGCAGAAATCATTTTGTCTCATTTGCTGCTGGTCCACTTAGAACAGAGAAGCTGAAATACAAAGAGCACAGGCCCCAGCACCCACAGAATGCCCTCAAAAATAGCTCATAAATAAGTAGCAAAATATTTTAGCATGTAATTGAGAAATTTGTTAGTGTCTTATATTTTGCATGAGATGCTCCATATACACACAAATCCTTCAATGAAAATCCATTTTTCCTGTGAATGAGATAATACACAAATTTTACTTTTAAAATAGCTTAGTGCTTTTTCACAATGTATTTAAATATTCTGAGCATGTTGGTTTAACATATAGATTTTCTTTATGAAACCTATTATCCTAATTATTGGTTCTACTCTCATGTAGGTAAGCTACACCAGAGCTTTGTTGCCAAAACTACTTTTTCCTTGCAGTACACACAACACAAAGCTGTCCCTTGCTTAATTTGGAACAGTTTGCTCAGAGAACTGGTGCATGCCCTGCCCCTGAAAGTTTTTAAGGCCAGTGTGGATGAGTGTCTGAGCAACCCGGTCTAGTAAAAGGTATCCCTGCCCATGGTAGAGATGGTTGGACCTAGATGATCTTGATCCTGGTCCCTTCCAACCCAGGCCATTCTGTGATCCTATGATTCATTAAAATAAAAATAAATCACATTGGGAATATGTTATACTCCTAGATAATTTGCCCTAATATCAATGTTAAAATAGTCATTATATAAACAACAAATGCAATGTTGATAGAGTTCAGTTAGATAAAAGAAAGTTGATATAAAAATTTTCCCCAAATGTTGACTAATAAACCTTGTCAAACTAAATAAAAAGAGCAAAATTACAGGAAATATCAAATACAGGCTGTGGGGTCCCACAGCTTTTAAAATTTTCTCTGCACTAATATAATGAAAAAAAGTCTGAATCAGGCAAATGGAAAAAAGTCACAGGAACTTTAGACTAACATAGTATGCTTCCCTAAATGAGAGTCAGGGCTAAAATTACTGCTAATTATAATTCAGGAAATTTCAACTCCACTGAGTTTGCTCTGTCCCTTCATGCACCAAGGAGTAAGGACTCTTGAGTTTTAAAATAAAATTAGCTCATCACCAACCAAAAAGGGACAAACAGATCCAAGCTGTTATCATAAACATGCCTGTTTATGCATCAACAGATGCTTGAATAGTTCCAGGGTGTAATTCCTGGGAGGTCTCAATGGAATTCAGAATCAGGAATCTGGATACATCAGATTTAGAAAACTCATATTATGGGATTTGGAAATTGGCCTCTCCCCCTTTTTTACTTTTTGTATACACTTGCTCCACAAAAGAGATGTCTTGTAATAGTGACAAAACACCAGTGCAGTGAAGCACATGCCAAGCAGGCAGTTTTTCTTGGCTTGCTTCATAAAACAAACAGGCATTCTCTGAGCATCTCACAGCTATTACAGAGACAGTTGCTCTGGAGCATGCTTCTCATTTGCTGCTAATTGGTAAGAGGACACTAAGTTCATGTTCAGCTCTATATATTCTCCTCCTTAAATCGGTTATGTCTTCCTTGAGGGAAGGATGCTGACTCACTTCTACACTCAAATTCTTGCTTTTCATCCTAGAAACTGTCAGATACTTTTCTTCAATAAACAAGAGAAAAGGTACTGTATTATCAGTAATACTTTTTCAAAACTCTCACACATTACTGGATAAACCAACAGGGAGGAGTTTATTTGTGTCCAGATGCTCACTGCACATAATACAAACCATGGTGCTCTCAGCATAGGCGATGTACTTTAGCGACCTGATCCACCAAGGGGTTTCCATAATACAGTAATCACATTTCCTACTGTGTCATGTTTTATAACAGGCTGCTGCTGTACACCACAGCCTACTTTGTGAGTTACACAAATTGTCCTTCCATCCTACTTTCAGCTTCTCCAGTGAAAAGCTAATCCATTATTTATACAACAGGAGAGGAAACATATTTATATTTCATATGGTTGATGTAATTCCCAAGGGGCTTGTGTCAGAAAAATATTATTACTTTCTTTAAATAATAATAATTAAGACAAAGAAAATTTTGTTGCTAAGTAAAAAACAAGGAAAACTTAATTTGGGGCAGAGTGTTCGGAGAGGAGCACATGGCCACAGGAATGCCACCGCATAACTCTGCATACCACGCAGCTCTTCTCCATGTGCAGGGCAGGAATGCCTGGCCTCACTGCAGTAGCTCCCTGACATGGTGTAGCTCCCTGACATGGTGTTGTCACTTAAGAGTTTTCCCTTCTGCCCCAGAGGCCATCTTAAAGTATGGCTGTGACTGTCTTGTTCACTGAGAAACCTCAGGGAATAAGCCACATCGCACTATGCTCTTCTGCCTTTTCCCTACCTTAGAGTTGCTTTGCCTAGATGGGATGTGAACAGGACACACACACTGCAGTCATAAAGGCAGCCTCAGTACCTTGGTTACTTTTCACACCTTCAGTCCTGTGCAGTTTATCACTTCCTCTGTTTCTACTAAGTGGTTCCTACTACCAGTTGCTAGAACAAGTTTCTTCCTCTTCAACTGAAAGGCTTGGTTTTGAAGTGGAAGTGAACAAAGGGCTTAATTTAAACTTGCTAAGTTTATTGGAAAGTTTCCCTCAAGGTTTTTAACCAATGCTATCCACAGTGAACAGTACAGAGCACAAAATTTAACTTGCCAAATGAGATCAGTTTCATCCAAAATAGTGTCCTTTTCAGACAGTCCCTCCCTGATGCACCCTCCCCACTTCACTTTCATAACCAGGAGCATGATTTGCCTCCTAATTTCACCACATCTCTTTCATGTCCTGCTAAGTGCTTAGCATGCTTTTAGTGTCCAAAGGTCTTGTCTCTGACAAGCAGCTGTGGACAAGAAGTGCATTTTAGAAGGAGTTTCCACCAACCCCTGACTGAATTAAGAATAAAAAGCCATTGTAAGCACATTGTAACTAATTGCTCCACTCAACAAAATAACATATTCCATGGTTTCAACTCCAAACCCCTTAGAGAATCTGATATTCAAATCAGATTCAAAGGGAATCCGGGTCCTCTTGGTCAGAAATAGAGGTGGAAGCAGAGCTATGCTAAATGAAAGGGAAAAAGAAAGATTTTATAGGATTCTTTTTTATTTTCATATTCTCTTTTTTGACATCTTTCTTTGAGGATAAAAGTGTCTGTAACTTTCTCATCTGAAGCAGATTTGCTATTAAGCAGAAATTAGTAACTTTCTTTTGCTCAAAAGTAATAATAGATTTATAATTATCAATGTTTGAAGTTTTAATTTCTGGTTGAGTCTTTTTCTCCCTCATGACAAATAACAAGTATATTGTGAATACAGAAAAGTCTGAAATGCTATGAATTCTCATACAACTGACAAGACACTTTTGTTCAGATGATGAGTGTGTCCTCGCACTCAAACATCCATAAAAAGGAAGACTGACAATTAACTTAAAGAAATATCTTTTTTCTGTTTTAACTAGAGAAAGACATCCCTTTGCTTTCCAGTTAACCACTAACTCAGTTCTTCAGATAGCTCTTTTAGACCCACATATTCAGAGTGGATTTAGAAAAACTCCAAATGAGCATGTTTTTCACGAAAAACTATTACTGAAACTAGTTGGCTGTAATTAAGTATTTCTCATGTGAGAGATTATAGATGCTTTTGAGAGTTCCAGGGCTAGATTTTACTTGCAAAATTGTCTGGATGAGAGTGTCACCACTAATGATTAATTTATAGCAAATATCTCGAGTGAGATTGAAAGGTCTGGGGAAGTTTCGAAACATTTTCTTTCCAAAGAAGAAAACATAAATTCAAACACTAGTAAATGTTTTCTCACTGTTTTTGACATACCTCAGACTACACAAGGCATCATTCTTCAGGTATCAAATAAAACGAAAATTATACTAAATTAATGTCACATATTTTGAGATATGAGAATCTACTCAGTGTAGCTTTGGATATGCAGCCCACTGATGGAACAGCTCAATACTGGAGGATAAATGATTTGCTGAGCAGGCACACTCTTAATTACACAAAAATGAATTACAGAAGGTTGATACCGAGAAGATTTCATACCCTCAGAGAAAAGGCTGAGCTCCTGGCCTGCTGAATCTCACAAGGGTGGAGCCAGGGGAAGCGGCCGCCACGCCCTTGGCCTCAGCCACCGGACACTGTGTGCAACTGATGGCAGTATCGCCATGGATTCGCATCCACCCTGACCCCCAGCTCAATTACAGCGATTACCCTTTTGATACTGACTGTCAAATTGATTTTAAGAGATCAAAAGATGCTTTTTCTAGGCCCTGAGGAGCTATCTGATGAAATCCTTATGAAAGGTACCTCACTGAATTTCTAGAAGCTAAAATGCTTTTTCCCTTTGGATGACTACTTGGGTTCAGGAGATTAGCATTTAAATACATCCCTGCCCATCAGTGCCAAAGCAAAGATATGCACTTAATCACAGACAAATATGTCTTTTAACATAAATAATGGTCTAGACATAATCATTAAACAAAAAGACAGTGTATGTACCCTTACTGACTATGGGGAAATCTCTGCATACACTGCAGAAATGCTATAACTTGCATGTGTGTGTTCATCGTGTGGAAAAATGCACATTTTTGCTCTGATCTCTTTTCCTTTCCTCTTCTTAACTCTGTCCTACACTTTCAAGTTTGACATATTTGTGTATGCCTGTGTCATTTATTTATATATTTACAAATATTTGATGGGGTTTTATGATTTTAGTTAGTACTAGTATAAGAGCACTTGCAGTTTTCCATGTGACTTCCCTCTCAACACTGTGAAGTAACTAGGAAATTCCTATTCCTTTTTTGACAAGCAGGTAACTGAAGCACAGAGGGAAGGAAATTCCAAAATTCTCTGTATCGTTTAGGTCCATAACTCACATCAAATCCGTGGGTGAGGACTATGCATTACATTGACCCCTAACGAGTAAAAGTTTGGCATCCAAAGTCTTCAAAGAACCTCAGCCAAGACCACATAGATACATGTTGTCAATATTTACAAAATCTTTGGACTACCCTCCTGTCAGGGCCGACACAGATGCACATGTCCATTGCACGTACATTCCTGAACACAGTCCAAGAGAACCTGAAGGCTGAATAAGGACAAGGATTATTCTAAAATCTAAGTACTTGGATGCATTAAACATGAATACTCTTGCTTTGAAAGTACAATATTCCCGTGTTACATATATTCAAGAACTCTTTCACACGTGCACATTTGATGTGTTACAGCCATCACTTACAAGCTGTTGCCTGTGGATCCCATTATGAGGATGCAGAAAATGCTCCTCCATCAAGTTAATTCAATTGCATGTACAGAAAATAATTTAATTTTTAAATTTAAGAAATTCCTGCATGAATCTTTCTGAAGAAGGAGCCCTGTGCAATAACACAGAGGTAAAGGTATCTCTGTTTTAAACAATATTCTGCTATGAAACTAAAAATCTCTACTTTACAGAAGTTGTGCATAATTTCTTCATAGAATCATAGAATCTTTCAGGTTGTGAGAGGTCTTTAAAGACTGCGTCCATTAACCTAACACTGCCAAGCCCACCACTAAACTATGTCTCTAAGTGCCAGATCTACACATCTTTTATATACCTCCAGGGTTGGTGACTCAATCATTTCACTCACCAGCTCAAGCTCCTAGAAGACAATTCTCTAGCTTTAGTCATTGATTTGGGAACCATGTTGTCAATGAAGTACTGCTGTTTATTTGGTATTTGTTATTCTCCGGAATCCAACCTACAAAATTCTTATTTTTAGTACTAATACAAAATTCTATGTTGCAAACCTCTAAATATATTGTTTTGAAGATTATGATGTTCCAGCTTAAGCCTGAAAAAAAGACATTTTACTAAAAAAACCTCTCTCAATTACCAAAACCCCTCTTTGAACTAAGAATAATAACGGGAAAACCTATACTGACATTAATAAAATGTCAAGAACTGACAAGACAGTGGCTGATCTCCTTTCAGTGGTTTCTTTTCGTCTGTGTTCTGTGGGAGCAGTAATCAAATCAATAAAACTTCTTTTAAAAGAACAGGCTATAAATATTCATAGAAAATAAGTTTCCTTCAAGTCAAGTCAAAGTGTTGTGCTAGAGAGGTGAAGGAGCATTGAAAGGAAAGTCTCTGTATGGATACAGAAGCTGTTGCAGTACTGAATAACCCACATTCAGTTGCTAAGGCAATTTCTGAAGGAACTGGGTAATAACTGCTAAAATACTTTTAAAAGCTTAAACATCAATTCAGATAGCTCTGCCTCCCAGTACAGGTTCTTCATTTCATTCAGCTGTCACTTCGCCCACTAAAGAGTATGTACATCTCATCAGTAGTAGGACTTCTCTCCCTTTTTCAATTATTTCCTTTTGTTGTTGCTTTTGTTGTTATTGCTTGCAATATTTTTACCTCTAATTCTTATACTAGCAATATTGAATCAGATCCAAAACTCAAAAATTCCCACTTGCTTTTTTCCTCTAAGCAAGATGGCTCCATGGGAGCAAGATGCCTGGCTAACACGGCTGGCAAAAACATGATGTACTTTAAATGAAAAAGTTAATACTTAACAATATCATTAAACTTTTACAACCCCTATATTCTTATCAAGTGTAAATCTGTATCAAATATGACAAAGTGACACTCATTCTCCACAAAAAGTCAACAGAAATATCAATGTGTAGATAAAATAAATTAACCCAGGTGATCCACAGAAAAACAAAAACTGTGAATTTTAGATGTACTGACAGAAACAGTACATGTATAATTTTTCTGATGTTGCAATTTTTATGGAAATCTGAAACAACTTTTTTTTTCTAGAGTTTGGGGGCTTTCTTTCAATATCTTTCCTTTTTGTTCCCTATAAGTAATTGAAGAAACAGGCTTGTATTTTTGTTTACAAATAAATCAATTCTTGCTGCTGGGTAAAGCAAGTTTTGCTGGCCTCCATCCCAGGGGCAAAGCAATCCACTTTCTTTCCAGCAGAGTGAAAAACTACCCTGCCTCTACATGTTTCTGTCTTTCCTACAAATAATAAAATGTAGCAGAAGTGTTAGCAAATTAAAGCTGTGGCAGACTTACAGAAACAAATGAGATGGGAACAGCTAAAACATGTCAAGTCTCCAGCACTTGGCTTTTCTCTCCAAGAGCACTGCTATTCCCAGAGATGAGGACATCCAGTTTCCCATAAAATATGTTCTGTGCTAGCACAGGTGCTCTGTGAACACACCTGGGTTAAGTGAAGCCACATTTAAAACAAGAACTAAAAACCCCATGATCAGCAGACTTGTTAAGCCCAGATCATGTTAAGCTGATACAAATGGGCAAAGTGAATGCAGGTACCCTGACCTATCAGGTAAGCTATAATTTTCTTTCCTGTTTTAAACTTTTCTTCATGCACCCTATTTCACTTCAGGAGACCTTTCCCCAGGTCTGTGTTCAAAAATACAATAATTTTTCCTCAGTAATTTTTTCTTTCTGTATCTATTCTTGCTTATATGCTGCACATACACAGCCCATGTATCCAGACCATTTACCCTCAATCAGAGATAGGCAGAGAAATTCTGGCAAAGAGAGAGCTGTACAGGGGACAGTGCAAGGAGACTACCAGGAAAGAGAAACTCCTTATTTACACATAAGTAAATAAGTTGCTTAATCTTAGTGAGACAGGTAGGAAGAAGGGCTCTTCAAGAGAAAATACGTATAAACACGTTATTTTGCACATGTCAAATAGCCACGTACTTCATTACTAATAAAAATGCTTCTTGATGCTGTCCTGACATATACCAGCATATTATAAAACAATTTCCTCAAAAATTTAAGGTTAAAAAAGAAGGGACGCTGCCACATTTCTAGAAGAAAAAGGTCTGAAGATCTTTATTCATGGTATTATTTTCTTATTAAAAAAAATATTTTTTTGTCAGTGAGGCTCACCATCAAGTACATAAAAGTGTGAAGCTAGTCTTCTATTTTTCTTTTTCTTTTCTTTTTTTTTTTCTTGAGAAATCTTTCCAATTAGGACTAATGTGAAATCTTAAAAGAAGACAAAATGAACAACCATGCATAAATAACTTCTACTGACTTCACACTTTAAACTTCTAGCTACTTATGTGTTATATTCCTGATTCAGCAAAGCAAGTAACATGTTTAACTTTCAATGTTACCTGCACAGAGATAAATTTAAACATTTTTAAATAACTGCAAGCTTACTCATTCTGTCAGCATATACACCTGCAAAGATGAACAAGCATATGTACTTTTTCAAATTAAATTCTTTAAAGATTTTCAATTGACTTTTCAACACTCTCATGATGTGGCAGAAATCAATCCTGCAAATCACACTGTCACCAGGTCTTTAATTTCCCAGAATGTCACACTATGCAACAAAAGATTTTTGATAAAATGTCATTATCCAAGCATTTCAAGAAAGTGCAATTACAAGACTGCAGAAATATTTTAAATCCTTCAAAGGAACAAGAATTAATTTCTACTTCCACAGTTTTTAGTGACTTAAAACTCTGCAGGTGTGTGGGTTTTTCCTTTGCAGCGAGAGTTCAGCAGAAGACAGTGGAAGATGAGTACTCTGTAGCTCATTAGCACCCTATCAACCCTCAGTACAATTCCATGCCCTCATCCAAGCCACTTGGTGAACTGTCACTTTAGAGATTCTCATGTGATTCTTTGACAAAGAGAGTAGTCTAAATATACGGATTTACAGAAAAGATAAATTTCTCATAAAAGTTTGTGATTCTAAGCAAAAGTTCCTAATGGATCAGTAATTGAACATAAATTTACCTCTGTATTACTGTGTGCAGTGCAAAATAAATCCCACATTTCATGCTTTCAGTTCACTGAAATATTTTGTTTACATTCCCAGCTTGCTTTTTCAAGAAGCCATTGTGATTTACAGTAGAAAGGAATTTCAGCATGTAGAAAAATCATGAGCAATTATTTTCTTCACACTGTCCTATTAAGTATACAGGATATGATTTTTCTTTCACAAAGTAAGTGGAGTCTTTTAGAAATCTCTAATCATCTCACCTGTGCATAAGAAAGTAATTCAAACTGAGACAGAATGCTTCATGAGACAGAGATTAAGGCTTTCAGCTAAAGAACTCCCATTTATATAATCTTGTATTTCAGTTCACGGGGGAAAAGAAACACTAAAACAAATATATATAAAAATTAACCACATGTAAAGACACTTCTCAAGCGTTATTTCACTTCTTTTCCTACTCTCCAAAGGCCTAAGATGGAATACAAACAGCTGAGTTAGTGTAGGCTAAGCCATCTGCCTCTGCAAACACAGTTCTGAGGCTTTCTTGGATTATGGGATATGTATATAGCTTCCTGAAGTCAGGTATGAAATATGGTCTCAGTTAGACCAATCCCACCAATATAGAGTAAGAAAATATATATTTATTAAACAAAGGGAAAATCTAAAGGGAAATAACTTAAGATTTTGACATCTAAAAAGCACAGATCATCAGCTCACACATTTAGTGCTTCTCTCCCTCATGGCTGTGAGGCACAAGACACAACCCATCTCTTCCCTGGTTTTCCCAAAAGACCTCCAGGTATTCCCCACAACCTCATGGAGATCCTTGTTGAGACTATCAGCCTTCTGTCCTATTTAAATTTAGAGTACCTGAGGGCATCTCACACCCTGCACGATCTGACAGCCCACATGAAAGCAAGTGATGACCCAGGGAAGACACCCAGAAGCAAACTAAGTCCTGGACTGCATTACACTGCCAAACCGAAAATGGAGTCAGAAAAGGAAAGATGGCCTTTGGGGAGTGCGTATTGATGCCTTTCAGCATAAAAGTTTTAGGTTTAATGGATGAAGGTTTTATCTAGTTCCTACTTTGAACAAGCATTTTAGCCCGTTTTAAAACACAAAAGCACGTGTTTACTTTTTTCTCTGTGTTTCCTTAAGTGTTAGCATGCCTTCTGAAAGCACCAGCTCCCTTTTCATCAAAAGCACAATATCTCTTTGAACTGAAAGACAAGTAAAACTTTTTCCTGAATAAAATAATATTGCTTCTTTTCCCCTAAAACATGAAAGCGTATAGAGATACAGACAGCACAGCAGTTATGCAAGGTAAGGACAGTAAATCTTTATGACTTTTAAATAGAACTGTTACTTGACTGAGAAGAGGACAGTTACATTAAAGCATACTTTATGCCCTTATTCAACCTTAAAAAATTAAAAGTAAGATGAACATAAAAAGAGTAATATTCTTAATAGTATTTTTAGCAGATGGCATATATTGATATTCATTTTTCTGTTGTTATTATTGCATTCCGAAATGCATTGCAGAAACACATGTGCTAGTTAGCCCCACTGAAGGTCACTACTATTCCATTACTTTCAGAATAAGCAAATACTTGCTCAGATTCATCCTTATAGGGTTTTTATCAATTTTTTAGCTGCTGTGAATTCTGTATTAGTTACTTCAGTTTGAAACAGCAAATGCATGGAATTTCAGAAAAAAATCCTATATAAAGAAAGAAATCTGCACTCATTATCTTCAAATGCATTTTGTCCTTTCACACAGCATAATTGGTAGAAAAAAAAATTAGATGCTATCTACTTTCTCCAAAAGTTTCCATTTTTATTCAGGAATATATGATCCTGAAAAATCACACCAACATAACCAAGACTGTCTATCTTGAAGGGTTTATAGAAGAAACCAAATGCTGCAAATTGGTTTCTTTATATTTTTTGGCAAATAATAACAGTTGATTTTGCAGAAGCCTGTATAATATAAAGCAATATATACTTTCACTAATATTATTTGCTTTATATTCAGCTTGAACAAGGAAATTAGAGTAGTTAGTTTGTGTCCAAATATGAAAACAAAATTAACTCCCATTTTATTTAAATGGAATTATCATGGAAAGGTACTACTCTAAATATTTTGTAACTCCATCTGCTTTTGCTTACAGGATCTCATTTTCCTCAAACAGCCAGAATGGAACCTAACTGGGATGATAACTGGGAAAGTAGTGAAGGTTTAAAAAAATCCCACCCAAAGCCTACATTGATTTGTTTTCACTACGTTGTTGAATTCTACTGGATACTATTCATCAAGAAAAATCAGATGATGACAGTTAATTTTGCAGCAAGTAACTAAACTATTACGAACTGAAGCCTGTCAATTTTTAGCTTACTTTAACCGGGATTTCTTTTCTGAGACCAGAAATATTTGTAAGAGTCTTCTCTATCAGTTTGGTATGTTTCGCAGCTTCATCTGTCAACACAAAAATGGGGCAAAAAAGTGTTTGTTGTCATTTTGTTTTTTCGGTATGGCTCTGTTACTCTTGGTAGAAAAAGAACCGTTGAATGAATTATTTATGTTTACACATAAACAGATGGAAGCAAAATGACCTGGCACTATGCACTGGCAGCCCAGAAAGCCAAACTGTATCCAGGGCTGCATCAAAACAAGCATGACCAGCAGCAGGTCAAGGGAGTTGATTCTCCCCCTCTAACCATGAGACCCCTCCTGAAGTACTGCATCCATCTCTGGGGAGCCCAACAAGGGGATGTGCAAGTGCAAATCTAGAGGAGGCCATGTAGACAATCAGTGAGCTGAAGCACCTCTTTTATGTAAAGAGGCTGAGAGAGCTGGAGTTGTTTAGCCTGGAGAAAAGAAGGCTCCAAGGAGACTTTATAGTACCTTCCAATACCTAAAGTGGGTCTACAAGAAAGCTGGAGAGGGACTTTTTGCAAGGGCAGGCAGTGACAGGACAATGGGGTGTGGCTTTAAACTGAAAGAGGGTAGGTTTAGATTAGATATTAGGAAGAACTTTTCTGTGAGAGTGGTGAGGCACTGGAACACAATGCTAAGAGAAGTTGTGGATGCCCCATCCCTGGCAGTGTTCAAGGCCAGGTTGGATGAGGCTCTGAGCAACCTGGTCTAGTGGAAGGTGTCTCTGCCCATGGTAGGGGTAGGTTGGAACTAACTGATTTTAAGGTCCCTTCCAACTCAAACCATTCTATGATTCTACAAATTTTATGTCTATTCATATTGCTAAAGTAGGATTCAACAGTGCAAGTCTTCTGATTCCTTTCTTTACAATATTTATCATCTGGCATTTTAAATTTTTCCACACCAAAAAAAATACCTTTAGGCTCTGGCTACTAAGACATTAATGAAAACCCCACTACACCCCAGGTGTTTATGTTGAAGTTAAAGGAATGTATATTTTTCTCACAAAATAAGACCACAACATTAACTGCATTCTGTGGTCCAATGTACATTAGCTCCAACCAAAAGGATTAAACTCTGGGACCTACAGGTTTCCCATACTGTAGTTTCTGAAATCCACCTAAAGTAGTACAGTCTCATACTGCAAGAATTATAAGTGCATGGATGGTCATAACAGTTCTTCCAGATGGGACTGTTGGCAATTTGGGTTACTTGATAGTTGGAGACTAGAGCACTAGATACATAAAAATTACGAACAATTAGACTAGAAATATTTTTTCTTAACAATTCTATGTAATTTAATTTATACTAAGTTCTGCAACTTAGAGGGATCAAAATAGGTAAAAAGTTTTGAACCTAAATAAATCCTTAATGAAATGCCTACAGATGAAACCTGTTCTCCAAAGAAATAGTGTTCCCAAATGCCTTCTTCAGTGGAATAAAATGGTTATATATGCATTCTAGAGTAGAACTGAATGATCCAAAGCTGCCTTTAATTGAAATAGCCATTATAAATAGACATAGGACCACATACAATACAACCACACTCAGGAAACACAGAGAACATAAAAAGATTCTACATAATAGTATCATATTCTTTTCATGTCTTCAATTATACTAATGTAGCATACACACAAAAATTAATTAGGTGCAACAGATGTGCCTTTCCTTCTTGTTACTTGCTTCAAGAAAATTCCTTCAGAAATTACCTAATGTTAAATCAAAGTGTTCCAGAAATACAGTAACAGTAACTTTTATGAATCCATATTGGTCCATTTATTTAAGCAAACAAGAAATGCTCTTCCAAAAAGATGTTCTGACTAAGCTTTGAACATTCTTGCCTTCAGGATTCACACATATAAGTTACAAATACCTGCAAACAATAAAGAAAATAGGCCAAAACATGACTCTGCATAAAAAGAGCCAGTCTCCTATCTCTTGAAGTGAAAAAGAGGAATCAAATTTTAAAATCAGAATCCTCAATGGTACATAAAACCCCTCAAAAACACCATGTACTGGACACAGAGTTCTGAAAGTGAAATTTCAGGTTACTTGGGATGATGAGATGCCTAAGTACTTAAACACCACAAGATGTTGATCATGAAACACAAACCACCTTCCTTATCTTGAGAAGGTTTTTGCCAATTAAAATGTAAATCAACTACCAGAATATTATAACAATTTTTCACAGATAACACTGGAAAAATAATCTACTTTTGAAGTTAAGTATATTTTCAGATGTATATTGACAAAAAAAGAAAGTTAGAACAATTTTAAATATACATTTATCCATCTCAAAATAGGTAACACTCCTCCCAGTTCTTCTTCAAGCAAAGAATATACTGTGACCTGAAAATAAATGTATCTAATACTACAGAGAGAGTAACTGGCTCTATATATCACAGTTCTTTCCCTGCACATTTTTAAAAAAGTTACTGCATATGACTAAGCCACTTGATGCTACCACTTCTATCCTAAACAATAGCCTCCAGATGCTCATTTTTGTATATCAGTAGAACTGGAGGAATAAAATATAAATCATAAATCTGATCTCTCCAGTGGAGAAATACAGTGTGCGTTAACAGAAGCCGGCATAGATCTTTCCAGCGCAGCCCTCTTCAGTTGAAAACTACATTGTGTGCCTCAGCTGTGTTGTTCAGCCCTGTATTCATAAACCCTTGGTAAACACTACAGAGTCCTAATAAACATCCAGTGCACAGCCAGACTTTCCTACTGTTTCCCACTGTTGCCATAATTTTGATGAACTGAAAATCTAGAAACTACTACACAAACTGAACAACTGAACAATTCAGAATAGGAAATACAGGTTTCCACAGAAAAATATCCCCAAACCCAAAGTTTTCTCCAGATAGCATATAATCTTTCCACATGGCAGCATTTAGCCACCAAAAACTTAATTTCTTACTTGGCACCAGTATTCTTGGATGCAGGCTTGCCTGTAACAATGGTGGAAGACCAGGAGAAACTAGGCAAGATTGTTCTCAAATCAGCTCGACAGTGAAGGAAATTCAAATCAAATTTTTAGGATTGAACTTAGATCTACACATTTCTTGAAGTGGCTAATGTTTCCCTCTTACTATCAGTCATTTTAACTCCTATCATTCTCAAGCTGATTTGAGAAGGAATACCTCTCCACAAAGTTATTGTCATGCATATGAAAAACACAGACCTCAAAAGTGAATATATAGCCTGGCCTTTTGACGGCTATGTAATAAAATTAAGAATATAAATTGTAATGCAACCTCTTCCTGTAAGAGCTCCCTGATGAACAAAGTCAGCTATTTAAAATTTCTCCACATTGTTCATGCACAAAAAGTGAGCCAGACACACTGCTAACTTTATTCCTCTTTTTCAGGGAAGCCACATGACTGTGTCCATTTTTCCCCCTGCATTTGTAATCAGGTACAAAGGTTACATCTGCTCACTCACCATCCTCAATTTTACTATCCACATAACTGTTTCTGGCCTCAGCTATAAGCTACTCCTGTGCTGCTTATCTTCTATAACTTGAAGGAGGAAACTGCATCTTTTAGCAAAGTGGCATGAAACGTCCCAGCTGAGGAGCCTTGAAACTTCAGAATATGAACAGCAGAAGGAAAAAAGAAAGGGGTTTTTTTCACCCACAGTCAGTGAGCTAACTTTCTTTTACTTTCTCTCACATTCCTTTTATTCACCCCCTTCAAAGAAGATTGACAAACTCTTGAGCCCCACAATAAAACCTCTCTGACCAGAAATGTGAACACCATCCAGGGCTGAGCTGGAGGCTCTGACTGCAGTATGACTCCTCTGCAAAGTTGCTAAGACACTGTTTTATAGAAGATGAATATATTTAGTATTTCTGCCAGAGATTAGACCTGCATAAGCTAGAACCCTGCTCAGGCCTCCCAAAACTCTTGAGAAATCCCTGAGAGACATTGCATAACACTACACTGTTCTCAAAGGGACTGATTATATGCATCCAGGATCACTGCTGCTATCACTCAAACCCAAAAAACCTGAAAGTCAGGCTTACCTGTCACTCAAGAGCTTCAGAAAGAGCAAAACTGCAGAACGTGAAGTACCCCACACCCCTCCCACCAGGCAGGGAAGTATCAGAGCAATGAGGAGAGGACCAAAGGTGTCACCTCATCAACACCACAAGCTACTGGCTCACACAGCCTTGGTGCAGCCATTTGGCTGTGAAATCATCCATTACCCCAGTTCAGACCGGAACATTAGACACCAGAGGTTTTAAATCAGTGTCCACTTTTATACACCAGCTGAAGCGATCGTTTTTGTCCTCATGTCCCAGAGACAAACACATTCAATGGACCTTATACATCAGTCACCAAGGTATATCAGCTGCATGTGAAGTAATGTTCAAAACACCAACCAGAAGGTGATCTTAGGCAAAAAATGAATAAAAGAGAGCTCTGATTTCTCACAGCTAGTCATTCTTTCTCCCCTTTGCATCAAGTTAAAGAGAAATTTCTGCAAGAACAGAAGTTGTTAACATACAGTTATTTGTCTGGAGGTGGGAACAATAAATGACTACTAGAAGTTAAAGCCATATATTTTTTGTAGAAATGCCAATATATATATATTTAAAAGACTTTGATGCAAATACACGTGTAAACATATGCTCATACCTTTAAATATGAATTATTTGTGCAGTTAGAGAATAAAGAATTTTATCATACACAAATTGTGTTATACTGTTCTTTCTACTGCATGGCTGAGCCAAATATTAGGAAGTCTTCATATTCTTACATACAAGAAGACATATTTTTCTGGAGGCCTTTTGCTGTTCCAGTTAAGTTATTTTAACTCCCATGAGCTCTGAGCAAACTGAGGTAAGTTATGAGAACCCCTCTGGCTGCCCTACAACACAGTTACCATGAACTCAATTGTTCCACTGTTAGAACAGGTAAGAGAATCTCCAAAACCTGTCAGCGTAAGAGTACCTTACTAAGTGGACTTGAAACCTTTCTATACAAAAGGACAAAGATTAGCAGTCAATACTTTAACAGCATCAAAACAAACTCATCAAAATCTAAAGCATAAATGAGAGAAAACTAAAATGGCATAGATTTGAAGAAACAAAGAATACATACAGCCAAGAAACCTAGATGTAGTTTCAGTAAAACTACCTTTACACTGGACCCTGGTGGTATTGCTCAGATTGAAGGAAAAAAATTTAATATTATTTTTTCCAGCATATTTTAATTAATTTCTATTACTCTTACCAGAGTGCCTCACAGGAAGGACAAAATGTCATGATTACAGAAGGACTTGAGAAGCATATGCCTCTACCACCAATCGAAAACAGAAGAGTGGAAAATTCTGGGGTTAGACATTAGTGAACTCACAAATATTGTATCGAGGAGTACAACCTGGATGGTAAACATGTTGTCTTCTAGCCTCCAAATCATCCCTTTTCCACAGGAGTCCTCCTGTGGAAACATAGAGAGCTTCCTGTGACACATAGAGAGCTTCCTCATGCCTCTCAAATCAGGCATACACACAGATGTTTGCAGGCTCAGGACCTAACATTTTAACACACCACATGTCACACAGGCATTATTTTTAAATTTTCATGGTTGGATATGATTTCATCCTGTTTAGATTTACTGGTTGTACGTATCAATACTGTCAAATGTTGTTAAATCTGCTTTTCTCTCTGGAATCTTTGCATTATTCTGTGTCCAATGGTCCCTCATCAATAAAGCATTCCCCATCCCAGCTGCTTTCTCAGCTTCCCCTGCTATGAATTTTTGGTGTTAGTTAATAAGCAGATCTCTGTGGGAGCATTTTCACAGAGGACTGTAGTTGAAATTTCCATCCTTTCTCTGCGTGACTATTTAGCAACATGCTGTTCTACCAGGCATCTGGCAATTTTTTGTATCTTCTAACAGCTTTCAATACTTCCTGCCTCTATTCCATCATTAGATAGGTGCTTTAAGTAGACCAAAAAAAAATCTTCCTTTGAAAAATCTTGAACTTTCTGGATAAGGATGAGAATGAAGTAGTTCAATCTTTACATCCAGCACATGGACCATCTTGCAACGGCAGGAGTGCATGGCCAGATAGTGGCAAGATGCCATGACAGATTTATTACCCATCTCAAACACATCACAGCACATCTTTAACAAAGATACATTGCTCACTGTTGCATGCATCCTGGTTGGCAGGGGACACACACATGCCCGGGACTGACAGGCTACTTCCATAATGGGTGACATTATACATTCGTATACGTACACATGCACTCAGACATCTGCCAAAAGCAGGGTTTACAAAGCACCACAGTGTAAAACCTCCCACTCAAACATGATGGGTTTGTTTCTGTCAGGTCAAATACAACACTTCTCGATGTTAATGAGAGCTGAATATGGGTCCCATCATATCATCAATATTATTGCTAGTACTAAGGGAAAGTCCCTGTGTTTCTTCCTTTGATTCCCACCTCTATTGTCCTATGGAGGCTGCAGAGCACGGGAGAGGACTTGTTCAGCCAGGCAGAGCCTGGAGAAGGGATGTCACTAACATTAAAGCCAACATATTACAAATTATTTTCTTGACTGACAAATAATTTTGAGTGCCTTGTTACATGTTGTATATCTAAATTCATTTATTCTGAGACTTATCTCTTATTTTAGGCATATTACAGAAAGGATTATTATTTTTAATTGCTCTCTATGAGTTACCACTCACAGAGAAATATTAGAAAACCAGTAAGTTTGGAGTGTTCTAAATATCAAACATAAAACATGGTGTGAGAAAAAAAAAAAAGAGTAGCACAGATGGGTCTTTACACTTGCACTGTCAGTTCCATGCTTGATATTTGTATGATGATCCAGTAGCATATCAATATGGAAATCTTATTTCCAAGATTAAGTGAAAACTACGCAAATTTTAAAAAGTGTTTTGTTATGTGAGTGAAGATGTCTCTCAGTATTTGCAAGATTGTTCAAATATTTCATAGAGAGGCCTTTTATAAGCAGGATGATAAAAGAGCATAAGTGAGGTAAAATGATAGAAAAGCAAAATGTCTTTGAGTAGAGCATTGGATACAATTAGAAAAACAACAGTATTTTGGGTAAATGAGGCCTTTCTCAGCTATGCTCCAAAAGCTTATCAGTTCTTCCAGCTGTTCTGAGTGGCTTTGGTAGAAGAAAGTGCTTTTTCCTACAGATTATGCCTCTTCTGACAAAGAAGTAATCACCTGTTATTGAATTCTAGTGATGTTACAGTAATTTTTCTCAATCATAATTTGCTGTGTTTTTTATTAGTACATAGTAAAAAATCCCCACAAAATGCATTCTTCCAAATTCCTAATAGATCAAAGTAATAGTGATCATACCCTACTAGAATCTACTCTTGCATACAACTATACCCATGTTTATGAACTGCCTCCACTAGGCTCATCTGAGAAGTTTTTTAATTTTAATTTAAAATTTAATTTTAAAATAATTTTTAAAATTCCCAATTTCTTTCCTGTCTATCTCTCCTTTCCTATTGTTTTCACTGATCTCCAAAGGTGTTTTTAAATTCTGTAACTGTCTGTATTGTACAGGATTGAATATTTTCCATATTACATTATCATACAGGTTCATCAAGCTCTCTACCACTGAGGTAACTGCCAGGGCTGGTACTTTGAAGGGTGGTAGAACATGGCATAACATAGTACACCTCTCCTACTGTGCTTGAAGGAACTGTACTCTTGCCTTCTCTAACTCATAATTAGTTCAATGAAACAAAAAAGTTGAACTTAAGGTATCAAATGATAATTTCTGTTTTAAGCTATAATACATCAAGCTCTAAGACCAGGTATCTGCCACCTACACTTTCTGCAGCTCCACCCTTTAAAATGCAGAACAGTCCTTGGTCTCTGCAACACACTGATGTTTCTTCATACAAAAATCCTGCAAAAACTCTAAAAAAACCTGCACAAGGTCCCAGAGAATCTGGCAATGTACACTTGGACATGAAAGCAGTTCAGGTTTCTTACCCCACTAGTGAAGTACTCCATGCAAACATTTGTCTCTCCTACAAATAAGTAAAAGAAAATGAAATAAAAGAAGGAAAGCTTGGTATCTTACCTCTATATTAACCCAAAATCAACTGGGATATTAACATTTTTTCCTATTTAAGCCAGATCTACCAAAACCCCTCTGTAGCTTCAGAGGTACCTGTGAATCTATATATTTTACAAGACACCTTGCAATGATATCTCTAATTCTTGAATTTCAGTATCTTCACTCCCATCTGACACTATTTTGAGATTAATATTCTACCAGCAGCAATTGCTCAGTTATAATGTGTGTGCGTTTCTGACAGCACTGACTCATTTCTTCTCTAATTATTGCTGCAGATTCACACTGGCTACTGTTCCTTTTACCCAATCACTAGAAAAACTTAGCCTGAAAATTTCAAGATAAAAACACAGAGCTAAAAGTACAGAATAACGACTTCTCCAAGCCTTCACTGACCTGTAGTGGACAAAAGGGTCTATCGGTTTAGTTGAACAATCAAATCTACGTTTCATATTTGTCTGCAGACGTGAAAATTCTGAACAATTTAACAGCAATGACTAATTAGCCATCAGAAGTTCAGATGAGAACATGCCATTCTTCAAGTCCAGATTTAAAAGCTATTTACTAGGACAAAAAATATACTAATAGGAATCCGTCATAAGTCATTACAAATTTATAGATGTCTCTTCACACAGATGATCCACAAACCATCTCACAGCAAAACAAGCTATCTTAGGCAAATGCAAACCTAAATTACATTTTTATGTAGCCTAAGAAAACACTGCTTCAGGGCTCAACTGAAGCTCAATAAATCACATAATGAGACACAAAAATTAAAAATTTCTCAGTCTGGATGATCTGTAATGGATCAGTGAATCAGATAATGGATTCTTGTTCTGGTAAGCACATTTTCTCTGGCCAGTTCTTAACCAGACAGTAGACATATGGTCAGAAAGTTCTTTTCTCAGGCTGTCAAATTACACTTTCCAATTACCCTGTCCAAAGCACGGAGCAAAATTTACAGGCCCTAATATACGTCCTTTCATATCCACAATTCTTTCTTCTGCTGGGGAAAAATTAGACCAAGCCAGAGAGCAAAAGTTTCTTTGTCTGCACAAGGAGCACTGCCATGACTGTCAGTGCCCTAACGCTTGCCAAATTCTAGCAAATGTATCTTCATGCACCCATTTCTCCAAGCAGTAATCACAGTTGTTCAACAAGCTCAAATGCTGGGGCTTTTTTTGTTTGTTTGTTTGTTTTTTGCAAATAATCTGCATTTCTCTACCAGAGTGAAGCGGTGCAATGAAAGCACAAATTGGTACCTCCAGGTCAGTTTGAAAAGGAGAAACATTTTAACCCAGCAACAATGCTGGCAGATTTCTGAAAGCATTTGGTGACATCAAATGGGTTTCAGCATATACTGGTCAAGAATGGGAACAGACTGCCCAGGGAAGTAATGGAATCACTGTCCTGGAAGTGTTCAAAAAACACTTGTGGCACTTGGAAACACGGTTTAGTGGCCAACATGTCAGTACTAGGTTAACACTTAGACTAGATAGATCTTGGAGGTCTCTTCCAACCTTAATGATTCTATAATTCTATGATTCTATGTTTATGTCTAAATCTAAGACTACATTAAGGCTGCCAACATAAGTTTAGAGTGGGTGCCAACGATATATAATCAAAGACCTTTTTAGGCCATTAGAATTCATGGTGTTACCCCCTACAGAGATTGTTACTTACTTAAAAGTTGAAATGAGAGGCTCTAATAGCCTCTGACATTACTTGATCTTATTTAGCTAAAAAATTATAGAATAAGATTAAAAGATCCACCACTACAGCAAAAAAATTTCCAGTCTTTTAAGTTAGTCTGTTGTGGGTTTTTAAAATAGTATTCAAATATCACATAAATTAGATTATGCAAATTGGAACCAGTACAGATCCTTAATCCAAGAGAACTTTGATGCTGAAATATTTTTTGATTGCAGAGATAGGAAATAAAAATTAGAAGTTTTAACTGCATAATGCAAGATATCTCTCTAAACATGTCATCAGTTAAACTGAGAAATACTGACACTTGGGATGCTTGATCACGTCATTACCATTAGGACCCAAAATACTGCTTCAAAGAGTTTGTTATCTAAATAAACGAGACAGACAAAACAACACAACAGCACAGAGACCAGCACAGGATGGCAACCACCATGCTGGTTCCACAATTATTTGTTTGCTGTGATGCAGCACGCAGCAAAAAAGCCTCAAAGACCTGTAAGCTGAAGTCATCCTTCCATCTAACCATGTTTTCCCTAATAACTGTTTCATGCCACACCATCCAAAGAATGAAGGCAAACTGAGCAAGTTCATTACTAATACAGGATGCAATGATATAATTTCATAATCAAAGTCAGCAAAAATTACAAGTGAATGAATAATCCTCACTACAGCTAATTCTCGTGGCAGAAAAGCTGAAAAAGACAACTAAAATGTTCTGAATTTGGAAAAGAAGAAACAGCAGCCGAAGAAAAGAGGAGGGAATTTCCTTCCTATGCAGTCTCTTCAGACAGCAGAAGTCTTCACAGGATAACAAGATGCTAACATATACTAAAAGGAACCTGATCTTTCAAGTGTCAAAGACACTATCAAGTATAAAAAAGAAAAAACTTTTTTCAACTAAGTTGCAGAACTAATCTCAGTAACAGAAAAGAGTTTATTTGTTAGGCCCACAAACAGCACACGTTGCCAATCCATTCTTGAGAGGTATTTAATTAAGATTCAACACCTGGAAGGAAGTGAGATGAAAAATCTATACAGCAAAATGTGATGACAACAAGGAAGCAATTATTCAGAAGTTACAGTTGGACACTGGCTGTCAGAAACAAGAAATGGCTTAAGAGTAGCCTACTTACAACTTCAGACAACTTCATGACATTCTGGCAGATAAGAAAAACCATCAATGTTTTAAAATCATGTCATATTTAACCAGATTTAGTTTTAAAACTGGATTCTAGAACTTAAAACCTACATTTTATAGAGAATAACAAATTGTGGGAAATGAAAAATGTAGTTATATTCAAAGCATTAAAAGCTACCTTAGCATAGATGGATTCTATAAAGTATTTAAATTCTCAAGGTTGGAATTCTTTTTCTACTTACACTGATTGATACTTTCCATTTATTCATCTAAATATTAAAATAAGAGTCCCATACCCACAGTATCTGAGCATATTAAATTACTGATTTCAGATTGACAACTGGTTTTGAGTAAGGATCCCTGCAGGTAAGGGAGACTAACTGGGACCATGATTACTATCAAATTTCTGTCCAGTAAGTGAGACTTGAATTTACACAGTCTATGTTGTTACTAAGAAGCAACTACGGTAAAGATGTCCAAATGAAGTAGTGTCTTGTCTTTAATTATACTTGGCTTTCCCTATGCTCTGATTACTGGTCCAGCAAAACAAATCAGAATCCCACACAAGTGCAGAAAAGAGAGGAAAGCACATCTCCAGTGAAGCTACAACAGGAAAACAATCTGCAGATTTGTCCCCACAGAACCCAAAATCCAAACACTTAGATGCTAATTTCTTACAAACATCCAAGAGTATTTCTAGCTACTTCACTTAGACAAACCCAACCAAATAGAGACATAAAAAAATCAATCAGAGCCTTCCTGAGCTAGAATAGGATGATTTTTACAAAGGAAATTAGCTAGAAGGAAGATGTTATTCTTCTCAATCCTACTGTGCAAGCCCAGACTAAAATTTTAACCATTAGTAGTCAATATGAGAACACCTTGAGAAAGAAAGCAAGTCATATGTTTTACAGGCTAATAGCTGCATTACCACACAATTTATTTGCTTTTAGCTAGTATGTAGCAGACAATTATGCTTCCTTTAGCTTACATCATATTTTTTTCACACTGGGAAAGCATCTATTCATTGGTGAAACTCAGCATGACCAGAAGAAGGTAGATAATGCACATACAGGGCTTTTCCAGACTATTACTTAAATTATGCACAAGTCTTTTTTACTACCTATCTTACTATAACTCGCAATTAACGTGTGTCTTCTGTAACTGCCTGCTTCAGCCAAATGAAAAACTGAAGTCCTCAGACTATTGTACTGAACAATTATATTTGCATTAGCAGTTCAAATAAGTTTTTTATAATTTTTTATCCTTTTTATCTTAAGCGCATGCAGATCACATGCACATTACTGTAGAAATAAACTTGTACTGCTGAAAAATATGGATATCTACACACACTGAGATGTGAACTAGAACTTTGCTCACAGTCATACCAACTCATACAGCTTTTGCAAGAGGATGACACCAGAGGGTGAGATTTTCCAAAGCACAAGAGGATTCAATACCAAAAAAAACCTCACTGAAAAAAGTTAATGGATTTTGTTAATTTCCTCTTTGCCTGTACTTCTACCCAGCTTCCCTTTTGATTTTTGAGGGGGTTTTAGTGGAATCAAGCTGCTGGCAATGATGAGAAATCTATAAATATAGAGTGCTCTCATTGTATAAAAAAGAAACACTTTCATAAAATGCTAATGGATATTAGCATGTTCTGTAGTGATACTCGAATGATGTTTTACCTTCATAATACTGGTGGTAAAATATATCAGTTTTATACTAGTGGCAGTTCACTTCAAGGAATCTTTAAGCCCTTCTAGGCTATCAGTATAACATCCTTTCTATAGTCTTTTATACTTCTTATAGTCTTCTTTTCTAGAAAGAAAAATGTTACTTTCTGATATCATTGAAATAGAACTAGCTGTTAGTTCCAGCTGTTAGGAATGGTACGGTCAGTTTACGAAAAAAAAACATTTGGTTGAAAAGGGGACAAAAAGTCTATCTTGGCCAACTGACCCTTTTCTTAAGCAGTTCTTAGATCACCAATTCCGTAGGCCACTGGAATAATGAGGCCCAGCTCCGCTCCATGAGCCCTAGCCCTTGCCCTGCTCCAACCAGTCAGAGCACCAAGGGGCATTCCTGAGCACTCAGGAGCAGACATACAGATGATATGCACATCAAGCAAAACCATGGCACAACACAAGTACACTTCTTCAGATCTTAGTTCCAGGAAGGAAAACCACCTCTTCCTACTTTCAGATTAACATGACAGGCAAACAGTGTGATTTATATTAGGCAGGTTCTTACCTGGTATAAAAACTTATGCTGTTCAGCTAGATCTGCAAAAATACTCAGCTAAAGATCTCCAAACCTTCAAATCCCAGAACCTGTGCTAAGGGTACCTAAAGGTGCCTTATTTTCTACAGTGATGAGGAGGTAGGAATTCCAGCTGAGATAGTCAGCTTCACTTTCAAAAGAGGTTGCACCAACACACAGTAATCTTATAATGTTAGTCCCTCTGACAAAAAAAACCAAACAAATCAAAAAAGAAAAAAACAAACCAAACCACAAAAAACCAATAGGATATACACACTACAAACAGGTGCTTTTACTTTAGCCTCTAAACCCTACATACTCAGTGACTCTGATGTAGAAACTAAGTATCAAACATCCACTTTTTCTGTGTTTTCAAAATCCTGTTCCTCTGTTTGCTTATAGAATTTGAGATTCTCACGGTTGGTTGCACCAGTCCTGATGCAATTACAAAAATAAGCAAAAAGAGAAGCAGGAAATAATTTCATCCATCCTAATATTCTGCAAACAGTGTCATCGTATTTGGCAATTCTTTCTTGCAGCCTTTCCTTTATTGATAGCAACAAGTTCTGTAACCTGGAAATTCAAATGGACAGGCTCAGGAACCCTGTACTGATCAGCCCAGTGATGAGAAATCTGAATAAAGAAAACAAAATTCAGTTTCATTATCACACTAAAATTAACAGAGTAAGCCGTGAAAACTTCACTGCTCATTTGCAGTGTAAATTGGGGACTGTGTCACAACTGATGAATTGACATTTTCACACCACAGCAAGATCTGCAGTTTCAAGGAGAACTGCGTTAAACATAGTCTGTTGTTTAGGAAATTACCAAAGGTAATGAAGTGATGGAAAGCTGCATACCTGGCAATTTGTTTTATCACAACTTTTTTCAGGCCTTGAGAAAAAAGGAAGATAAAAGCTCAGAAAGTGCAAGTACATCAAACCGCAAAAATGTACATTCTTCCTCCCCTGCTTTCAAGATCCAGCATAAATAGACACCACACGAAAATAAAACAGCCAGTGCTGCCTAACAGGAAGCTTATCAACAACATTAAAAAGGTTTTTTTGGGACAAAACCAGTTTTAATGAAGTCACAGCAATGTTATAAAACACTCTAGGTGGCCGGGAAAAATATCCAGAAATAAAATAATCAGAAATTCAGTGTTACAGGAAAAGTAAGTAGTTGATAGTGTCCTGAATTAGGACTAAAAGAATAAAAACAAGTTAAAAAAAAAAGATATGAAAAGTGATACGAAATGTCACTGATGCTACCACCTCCCCTAAAGACGCAATGTCATTTTATACCATCCACAGCCAAGTTTCTTGTCCAGAATTCAGAACTCACCAGGTAAACAAGAACTCCCTTGTAGATTTACACAACTAAGAGGTTACATCACCCTAAGCTTTTCTAATATAGCTGATAACTTAAAGTAAAAATATCACCAGAAATATCAAACCCTGAATATGGCCCACAAAAAATGCAAGTGCTTCCAATTGATCATATACCTGCACATCAGACACCTGTGTATCAAAACAGGGCTGGCAGAAAAAAGTATCACTTCTCTATGTAATGAAGCCTGTGTATCATCCCATAAACTTGTGCTTCTTCAATTTCAGAGCTACCCTCAACATTGTTGAGTATTTTCTTAGTCTCAGTCATTCTGGTCAGAGAAGTTCAATCTCTTTTCTCTGATTTGCTCACTCAATTTAATTCAATTTTTCTGATATACAAGCCCTCAATGTCTCTAACTGAGCTCTTCATCTAATATAATTTCCTTTCAACTCTTCACCTTTTTCCACCACTGTCCCAGGTTCCCTAGCTCCCAGAAGTCCTATCCTAATTATTGCTTCTGTATCTTGTACAGTCCAAGTATTATTTCTTCAGCATTCAAGTCAGATAAGCCCTTCTTCTCACTGCCAGAGCAAATGCAGGACAAAATTGAGGGCATAGTGGTAATACACTTTCAACTCACTGTTCCTTGCAGAAATAATTACAGAGGAAATCTTGTTTAGCCGCTGCTGTCCTGGGAGAGAATATGCTCTGTTCAGATGAAATATTTGGAGAATTTCATTGCCAATCCTAGCAGGTCTCTCCAGAGCACAATTGAACCACTATTTGTCAGCGGCCAATAACTGGGTCAAATTCAGACACTCTTTCAAAGGCACAACAAAAGAAGCAAAGAAAATAAATTAGAATGGAAAAAATAGAGACTAAAAAAACTAATTTATTTCCAACATCTTCTATTAAGAAGAGCAGCACAGGGATGAAAAGGTAAGCACGACACTAACCCAGAGGAAAGACTGAATTCTGAAGAGATCTCCAGGGGATTTTTTTTAAACAGAAGAGTACTTTCTGTTGACCATCTTAGCAGATGAGATATACATGGTTAACACACTTTGAGAGTCAATATGACCCTCAGCTGGACAGCAGAGTTTTCAGTGGAGTTCCTCTGCAGAGTAAGAGATGGAAGGAGCATTCCACCTCATTCCCCAGTGACCTCTTTAGCATGTCTCTCACTACCACATTTTCACAGACCATAAATCTTAACACTTTTTTATGCATTGCCCTGCAGCTGGTCCTATCAGCTGGTTTTACCTCAGTTTTGCCACACACATAGTCCTGTTAGAAGCCAATGATATCTGGGCACATGCACCAGGCTATTAGTGGAGCATAAGATCCATGATCTTGCCTTATGAAGAAGGCTTGAAAGAAACAGGTCCTCAGAAGCCACGTACTCCAATGTCCACCAAGTAGTCAAGTTCATTTAAGTCATAGACCCAAATGCAAATTTGATTACCAATATGATGGTGAAAAGTCATGTATTGGAATATTTTTCTGGCAAATGTATTTTATGTTTTTTAATTTTAGGTTTTTTTCTCCAATCTCCTCTTTTGTCACCTCAGCATTTGCACTTCACTCTCTATTACTTACTTCTTCTCTCTTCCCTTACAAATACACAAACAGAAATCCAAGTATTTATATTCTGATAAGCTGTAATATTTTAAAATGAAATTTTTATGATCATCCTCAATAGTTGTTTCTTCCTTGTTGTTATCAACACATTACTCTGTTACCCTTGTATTTCAAAAATGCAGTGAAATGGTACCAGAAGGGACAGTTTCAACAGTAGGATTTATTATTGTTTCAAATCAAGAATTAATGTAATAAGACTTCTTAAAATACCCTGCCTTCACAAGCAAACCTTGTATCCAGGCAGTGGGAAAATGACAGAAGGAAGGATTCCTTACAGTGAAATTGCATTTGAAGCTACATAGCTAATTGCAGCTTTAAAATTGAAAATCAAATTCAAATTTCTAGTAAAAATATCAATTTTTTTCAGCATCTTTGCTGCTTGCTCTTCACAGCTGTTCCCTAAAATATAAATATTTACAATTTGTTCCTTTTTCTTTTTTTAAAAAATATTTACATTCTTTTGTACTCTTTAATAATGATTGCTAGGCTTACAGACCCCCAAAAATATAACCATATTACCATAGCCAGGTGCATGAACTAACTTAAAGACTTTAGTCATGAGTGAACTTCTCAAGATGTTCAGTTTCCAGTGCCCATGAGAAGTTTGGATTTGAAAATCAAGGGCTGGTAAAAACAAAAGCAGAAAGGACAAAAAGAAACTATGTGTTCTTCCTTTTTTGATTTGTAGGCACAGTCATTAGGAACTACTGGATTTGGACATCGATATGGCTGCATCTGTATTGTATCCTCGAGTGCTAAGGTATTAAAGGAGTCCCTGAGCTCATTCACCTGCAGACATGGCTCTCCTTGAAAGGATGCACTCTGGCAAACCACAGCTACCAGTGGGGTGCTGGCATTCCAGCAAGGTCACAGCTACTATCCAAGATATTCCATCTTCCAGGAGGCTGAACAAATACTCTTCCCACTACATGTCTACTTGCAGTTCTTCAAAAAGTCATTATAGACTGGCTAGAATAACAGGGGAAATAATGCAGGTATTTTAGAGTAAGATCCATAGCAGTCCAGTAGAGGTTCTTGTGATGGAGTTTCTGATATTACAGCAGGTACTACATTTTTATGTGCCGAGACACCAGTCATTTGGCAAAACAACTGCTGAACTCAAGGTCTTGGCATGCCTACCTTTTTTTTCTTTTTTCATTTTTCTAGTTACGAGTCTCAAGCTTGCAGGATGACAGGTCTCTCTTTCTAAGCAGCTCCCAATATAAAACTTTTTAGGTCCCTAAAATATAAGTTGTTTGGCAGGAAGTGGGGTATGTACAGGTTCTGTCTGTATGCTCATTTCTGAGTTAAGCTACCTATTGAATGAAATGATCTATAGGATAAAAAAATCATACACATTGCCACAATGAGCTCCTAAAATAAAAGATATGAGATAAAGATTATTTTTCCCTCCTCCTCAGCACTAACTCCAGCTTTAGGATTTAGTTACCATTTTTTCTTACTTTTCTTGTCTACCCTCTTTTTCTTTTCTTTGGACATGTGGTCTTAGAACACACTGACAGGATAATGACGTTTTCAGGTAGAAAAAAGAGGGTTTTTAGTTCTTTGCAGCATTCACAGTATCCAGGGAACAAAGCAACAATATTTTTCATAGATAATTTTACAATCCTATTTCCCTCTTAAGGACTGTCTGAAACCATTCCATATGCACAGACTAATAATCACATATTTAATTTTTCAAATTTCATGTTCTTTCACACTTCTTTGTTGAGATGAGGCATATTTGTTGTAGGAACGTATCCACAAGCAAGAACACCTAGCTAAGGCAGTCAAACCTCTAACCAGTGATAGCCCTTCCCGAAACAAGTTCTACGCACTAGCACAGCAGTACATGCAAAGTTAAAATGGAGGATCTATTCTAAAAAAAGCCTTGTGAAATTGTTTGATCCTGACTCTCAACTAAACCCATTTCTTAGGAAGATCTAGTAGCAGTATGACAGATTCAGTCTATTAAAACCTGAATTTATTAATTTCATATTATGCACTAGAACACTTACTGGATAGCATGAAGGATTTAAAGAGAATTTTAAAAATGTTAAATAAAAATCAAGATGTTTTCTGTGCTGTTACCTCTGCTTTTTTGAGCTGGCTTTGAAAATCAACAGATACACATGTCACCATCAGAGTGCCTTTCAGCAGCCTACAGGAGATCCAGAAGATGTTCTGGTCTGCTGCCAACAGCCACCAAAATAGAGAGTCAATATTTTTCATTTCAATGTTCACCACTACTGGGATACAATAATAACAGTAACTGCAACACAATACTTATTGCTTAGGCAAATGCTAAAGGCTTTATTATTATCCTCTCTCCCCAGAAACCAAATATTTGTGGGATGCAAGTGCTACTGTCAATAAAGAAAGGCTTTACTTTCATTAAAAAAGGTTTGGGAAACTCTATTCATAAATAGACTATTGGTTCCATTTGAATGTCTCAGATTCTGAGATATCACCAGCAAGAGTGTGGGCTAAATGATAAGGTAAAATTATAGTAATAAGAGGTTTGGAAAGCTACAGAATCTGCTGCAACACTAGAAAGCAATAATTTTCTTTAAATGATAGTAATCCCTTTTCTTCTGTTCAAGTACTTAAGTTATACAGACTAAAGGACATAATATTTATAATTTTTATTCACATTTATCAAATCTCATTTATAAATTATTTCTCTAAAGTTGTTTTTTTACTGTATAGTGTCCTGTCCTTTGTTCATAGAGAATATCTGTAGTGTTTGGCTGAAACGTGTGGCAACTCTATGGAGATGCTCATAACCGTATTTTTACTCTCTTGAGAAATTAAAATATCAAGTTATATATTAACATATGTCCCCTAACGGGAAGGATGCCTTCATTTTCAAAAAGTTTGCTCATATACAAAAAGATACTATTCTGAACACAAAATCACTTGATGGCACATAATAATACAAAGAACCCAACTGTTATGCTCGTCATCATTTTCCCAGGAAAGTCGCATTTCCAAGCACTTTTCACCACAGCTGTACCTGCTGTCACACCACAAGCCCTGTGAACCATCAGGAAGATGGTTCACAGCAGTAAGACAATGCCAACCACGCTACAGCTTTCACATGCTGTGTGAAGCATGCTGTCCTTGGACCCCAAGAAATAATGCTCAAAACTGCAACTGACTGAGACCCTTGCATCAGAAAGGGTCTTTGACGGAAAAAAAAAAAAAAACCAAACCAAAAAACAACCAAAGAAACAGTTACTCCAAAGCCAAAATATTTTATGGAAGATTTTTTTTCTTTTCCAACTTTTTCTCGTATTTCTACCACAAACCTGAAAGAAGTATTTACTGTTGCCTAGCTTGACCTGCTTCTGACAACTCTGGTTTGCAGAAATGACCTGAAATATAAATTTTCAAATGTATTGCCCATTTGGTTATCTTGCCTCCTGGGGACAGTGGACCAGAGGCCTGGACGCATTTGTAGATCCCCTGCTCTCTTCTAAGCAGGACTCAGACATGTTTTGGTAGAATCAGGTCAATAAATTAAGTCAGGAAACATTTAGATTTAGAAAAGCCTTAGTTTTACTTGAAAAAAAAAAAAACAGACGATGAAACAAAATGTTCCACTGTTTTAAATAATTTTTGAACTTTTAATTCCTTTAACACTTTTCATATGTTAGCTTTTATCCTTATTGGGAAGCCCAACAACTATTATGCACTTTATACAGGACCATGGATGCTTAAAACATAAAGCTTAGTGCTGTCAGAAGAGGATAACATACAACTGATCATAAAGCTATCCTTTCAAGGTTCTTGTTTTTTTTGGTTATAACCTGTATTTTTCAATACTTGATTTTTTATCACCTTGTGGACCTGCTGCTATAAAATCAATAAGTTTCTTACTAGTCAAGGAGGTAAGAGTTTCACTGTTTGTTCTCACTAAACCTGTGTTTCAGTTACTCTAGATGTGGAAAAATAGTACACATAGGCACAATATTTATACATATACATATAGACATGTATATACTCAATCACACAAAAAATATGGTACTTATGAACTTCTGCATAAAGAGAGAAGAAAGGTACAGACAACATTTGAAAGAACATCCTTTTCCATCACAATATGCATATAAATATTACGTAGGAGTAATTATTCTAACAATTCCTTATATATTACCCTAATAATATAGGTCTTAATTATTTTTATGGTGATTTCTGCTGCAAATTTCCATCCATCTTTGTGAATTCCACTTTGTGAGCTGTGAGTTACATTTTTTAACTGTATATAATGTGCACTATATTGTAGTCAAAGGGTAGAAACTGAAATACCAAATGCTGCTCCTATTTACACCTGCTTAGTGGCTAGTGGCTCTCTCAGAATATAGATAAAATGACAGTATCTAATGAGATTATACAGATTTGAAATTCCATACACATCAGACAAGGTCTAACACACATGTGCTTTAAATCATACCCTATTTAACACTTGTGACTATACAGGTGACAAAATTGCCCCCCAAAAATGTTTCCACAACCTCTTCTAGTCACCTGACAGAAATATAAAGTAACATTTTTTTTCTACAGAAAAATAACTCAGCTAGGGCTCCTTACAGACAGCTATAACTTCTGCCCTAAAAAGTAGCAGCTAAAAAGCTAACTCTCTACTAAAAAGTAACTCTCTACTTCAAAACAGAAGATTTACCATTAACAAATATAGGCACACACTGGAAATCAAGAGTTTCATCTCATTTACTATAAAAAGATAATAAGCTGTGTCCTACCTATGGTGGTAATAACAGTGCCAGCAAAGAAGAAGGAACTTCCCAAGTCCCAGTGACTGATCTGAGCAGATGTGTTTCTTAAAGGTATGATTCCTGCATTTATTGCTGCCACTACTTGCTGCAAGTTTAAAAAGATTTTTGTCAATATTCATGAAAAAATTATATTCATATACATTACACAGTAAATTGATTCAATCACTTATTTGATCTAAGTAATAAGCTAGAAAAGGATCTGTGTTGCTTTGCTCAAGCTCTATCATTCAGTCAGGCCACAATTTAATCTTCAGCAGACACCCCAGGCACTTCAGCACACAGCAGAGCTGTACATTTCAGACCATTAGGGAGAATGCAAAATCCACATTATCAGTAACATTATCACCTTAGATAGATGGCAAACACAATTATTTTTACTGCTGCAACTATTTAGTGAAGACAAACATGCATTAGACAGAATTTATAATGAGAGTTTCCCCAAATATTCCTCTATTGACTTAGGCAAGCAAATGGACTTCTTACAAACAATCATTTTAAAACATCAAGAAAAAATGCCCATACATTGTTCTGGATCAAATTAACTCCAACTAATAAAAACAATATGGCATAACAGATAATTCAAAAATTAAAGAAATTACACTTACAGTTATAAAACTTTCACTGTAGCAACAAAAAAATCAGAGTCAAGTATCCAACAGGTTTATACAACTATATATTTCATAAATTTCATTCTTGAAAACTTCAGTTCTAGTAGCTAAAATAAACAAACTTGCCACTAGTGACATTTTCATAATCTCAAGAAATAGGAAACATTTCCTTTTCAGCAGTGTCACCTACTGTAAATTCTTACCACAGAACACATTCCTGTTTAGTTATATCACTATTGCAGATATAATTAAGTAATTAAGTTAATCGGTACACATCAAGAAACAGTATTTTTAAGCTTGCAATAAATATTTCAAAGAATATAAGTCATCATTTCTTTCTGAAACTTTAAAACAGGACTTATAATCATGATCCTTATAGTAATAATTGGTGTCTAACAAAAGAACAACAAAGGAAGCAACACTGCAGAGCAAAAATGAGCATTTTAACTAACTAATAGTTTGTTCTTGGCGAGTTGTCTAACAATCACTATTTACGGAAATATATTCAGCAATAGGGTAGACTAGAACCATTTTCCTTGTGAGCAGTCTGTTGCAGAGGAAGAGTATTCTACAGTAGCAATACTTTTTTCAGCCCCAAAAGACGTTGATAGCTTGCAAATTAAAACATTTTGTTACTAATCAGTGCCCATAGAAGTCACTTGCTATGGACAGAAATTACAAAATGTCAATGCTGGATTAACCAGGCATTGACTTTTCACGATGGGATCTCAATTTAAATCCACCATTTCTAGTTTGCCATTCTCAAACCTCAGATGCACAAAGTAACCATTTTAAAGTCCACAGCTGCATCTCCATAGCCACCTAAGCCATTTCCACCATCCAGGGTTGTCAACAGAAAGCCAGCTGGAGTATTTTTACATAGACTTTAGACGCTTTCATTTTAACTTCTTTTTTTACTTTTTTTTAATACCAGAAAGGCAGACATCAAAGATGTGGAATTTTCAGTCCTACTGAGCAAGAAGAAAGGATTAGGAAAGGGAGAGGGAAGAGAGTTTAATTTTCCTTTGGGTTGGAAGAATAAAGCTTCTACATTTGTACATCATGTCCAACTCAGCAAGAGCAAATACAGCAGCACTGACACTGACAGGTGTTTCCATCAGTATAGGAAGGAACCCATCAGACTAAGAAACATTTAAGAACCATCCCTCATATTGATTTCATAATTTACACAGCACAGAAATTCCTTGACTTACAAACCCCAGTGTGCTGCATTATACAGTGACTACTGAACACATTTTGAGTACTGTTACATTTCAGTGGACTAAGAACTTCCATCGCAGGTCCTTGTACCTGATAATGGGAACATGGTCTCCAGTGAGGCATTATATGATACAGCATTGGATCAATATAATTTTTGGGGACCATTCATGTTTTATTATAGTTTCTTGTACTGGATGAATGTGCTACCCAGAGCAACACACCTGCTTTGACAGCCTAGAAAGACCAAGTTTTATGCAGATCCTGATGTAAAATGTTTTCAGGGCTTTATATCATCACTGCACATTTTGAAGCCATAGTACCCCAACGTCTTTTATATGAAAGGTGTGCCAGTCTAGACTGCTCAAACATCCATTACAGCCATGCATTTCCCAACTACAAATACCGCATCTACAGACTTACAGGAAAAACAATACAACTTAGCCCAAAACTCCCCAAACCAAAGCAGATGCCTACAAAAGACAATTAACCACTATTATTATGTCTCTGATTTTATCTAACTAGTAGTTAGGAAAAGAATCAGGGCTGCTTTCAGTGATACAGCCTCCTAAGTTCTGACTATGCCTACTTTTAGGGACTTTCTGAGTAGGAGGCTGCATCTGCATCATAGTGTTCAGATTGGTTTGGGTGGATTGTTTTACCATTAATTTATCTAACTACTTTTGGAGCTCACTTGACTGCCAAGTCATTCTGTGGCAGTAGGTTCTGCAAATTGCTTGTGGATCACTTAAAAAGCATTTCCCTTTTGAGAGATCATATGTGCTTCAAAGTAATTTTCTAAGTTCTTCTGTTATGAGAAACACTTGAATAGCAATCTCTAATTTGTCTCCTTCAAGAAATTAATGATCTTACAGACTCATCAGCTTCCTCTATTTTTCCAAATTAAACTCTTTCTTATTAAATAATATAGTCACCTATTTAAAAAAATCTGCTGAATATTGCATATAAGTAATTTTTTATTGCCAGTATTTCTCATTGACTTTCTTTGTACATTTACTGATTTACCTTATGGATTGTTTTAAACATAGCTTTAGTCATAAAGGGTCACATGATGCCTTCATCATCACTGGGTTATTGTTCTCAAAAACACACTACTGTGCTTTCTCCTGCACAGTAAACATGTTTGTGAGAAGCCAGACTTAAATCTTAACAAAGCTGCTGCATTATTCTCCCTCAGAGTCTTCTATATAACAGTCTTCTCTCTTAATAACGAGGGTGACAGGTGGGTAAGGTTTCTGTTTCATTTAAATCAGATTGCTGTTTCACTGAGATCAATACTACTGTGTCATAAAGTCTTTGAATATTGCTCATAGATTTTTTGGGAAGAGTAACTGCACTTTCAGTTCTTTGAATCAGAGAACAACTTTTATTCTTAGTTTGGTCAGCAACCATAAGAAGATTCCCATCTAAGACTATTCCTAAGAATAATTTTAAAAGAAAACAATGTATCGTGTAACTCCTAACATATGTACATTTCAGGGCACTAATTTCAGGGTAGCACCTTCTTCCTGACTATGTCCACTGCACAAACTTACCTGGAATATTAGATATTAACACTTCCCTAGCCTGGAATAATAACCCAGGCTTGTGCAGCTAGTTTCCACTAAATTCACTAAGGGCCTAGGTCTTAGCCTTAGCCTTCAAGTAACATGCTATTATTCACTGTCAGTGCTGTCAGATTCAATTCTCTGCCACTTTTATTCTTGGTCTTCAGCCTTTTTTCTTGACTGATGCCTTACTACTAGAGCAAACACAGCCACTTCATTTGTCATAAGTCTGGCATGCTACTCTTTCCTCTCTTCCTTCCTAACTTCTTTCTGTCACTTCAGACCTTTGGTTTATCCTAACTGACACAATAGTGACAGTAACTCTCTGCATTCCAAATCTTGAAGCAGAAGCATGAAAACTCTATGTAATCTATGCAGTCATCATATATTGCAGCCTTTAAATACTTCGTGTGATCTTAACACAGGAACTTCTGGAATTATAAACATTGTTTTATAGTATTAAAGTTAACTGACCTCCCCAGGAGCACTTTCCTAGTTTTTCTCTTTTTTATTCTACATACAAACTAAATTCTGACTTAAAAATCAGTTTTGCTTCAGCACTACAGAACCGGTCAGCATTAGAATAGGGATGTAGGCAGTTTAAATTCTTAAATTATGTAATTATTTCACTTGCCTTACCTTCTTCCAGAGCCTTTGTCTAGTACTGGTTTCATATGAGATGACTGATGACTGAGCAGAGGAGTGGTCACCAGCACTGGTACCCAATCAAGGCCTCTGTGTGCAATGATTTTAAGAATACTATTATATGGTTGCACTAAGAGTAATATGTTTTTCTTCTTTAATTGTCTTCATTATGGTGGAAAACAAGGCCTTTTTTTTTCATAGTGAAGAGAATTGAGATAAAATTTTGAAATATTTAAAAACTTTAGAAACTTCATTCCCATTTTTAGGTTATGTGAACTCTTAGGCTAGCTCTGTACTATACCCTCACTTGCACTACACTCACACATCCAAACTACCTGGCTTTGCAGCCATATCTGGGAACAAGCTCTAGTGGAGCAGAAAAAAGAGGTAGAGATGCTTCAGCCCAGAGTGGATAGGCCAGGTATGGCCTGCCTTTCTTTCAAAAACAGGACCTGAGCTCCAAAAACACATAAGTACTGCTTTCACACTGTAATTTGTTGCTTGAAATCAGAACACTGGGGAAAGGAGAGTGACAATACAAATCACACCTTAATTGGGTGTCAGTTTTTCATTTCCTACATAATTTAGAGACACTTTCTGGTAAATACATTGCAGAGTTTTGTATTATCATATCCCTGTGTTCATGCAGGCATCTATCTGTAGAGGCCATACTGAACTACCCTTTGCAGATTAAGACATAGAATATTGTGACTTCTGTCAAACAAGAGATAAAAACAGTCTTTCCAACAGCACAGTCATTCTGTGAAAACAGAAGACAATTCTAGGTCAGGGATTTCATCCTCTGGTCCTCTGACCCTGCAAGGAGTCAATGGCGATGATTGACAAAAGCCAGTCTTTTGGCCATAGATCTACTTTCACTAAACAGGGGTCTACAGAGACACAGCAGAAGTAAGAAGAGGTTATAAAGTGTGAAGGCTAGTCTCTGGTAGTCAACTGTTGTCTCACATGGAAATCAGGCAGAAGTAAGTATGTGTCAAACCAGTCACTCTAATGTTCATCTCCTTGTTCCTCACCAGGCTCTGTGTACATGTTTGTGTACCATCTTCCAGTCACTTCATTTTTATGAAATGATGTAACACAACGCTTCATTACTCTCAGCTTTACTATCAAAAGGTTAAAATAGAAGCACCTTAAATTATGCTTCTGATAAAATCCAGAGTGTGCTTTCTTTGTTACCCAGCTTTGCAGGAGTTAGCTTGTGCTTCCTGGCAATCACTTACCAAGCGATGTCAAAAAGTCAGATATGTCTCAAAGTTTCTGAAAACATTTCTCAGCCTGGATTTCTTCCTTCATTGCTCTGTTGCCATTTGACAAGGGCACTCTCACCCTACAGTATAAAGATATTTCACATATGACCCAGCTACTGCACAAGTCATATGGTTTATTTCAGCTTTTGTTCACAAGGAATGGAAATCTTAGTTTTTAGTTCAGAGGCATGCCAGAATGCTTTCAACACTTAGCAAACAACTATCCAGCCTCCAAAAGCACACACTTTTGGGCCTTGATGCTGAAAGAGATTGCAATGGTGTATTATAATTCTGTGACTCCTTGTTTTTCTTTTAAGATTGTATAACATACGACTGTACTCTACACTGGAGAGTGGTACCTCACATGTGTAAGAATTAAAGAACACTTTTCACACTCTTTCATGATCTACTTGAACCAAAAACATGTATAAACATTGAAAAACATTACTTCTGAATAAGCATTAAAAACCTCATGGGTTTATATGTATATAAATTCTCTGTGTGTGCATACATATGTATGTATATATACATACACGTTCAGGGAAGAAGGCTTTGCTTCTTGAAATTACAGACTGGCAGAATTATTCAAACAGCTGTTCAGCAGGACTGACTTACTAATGAGTCATATCTGCCACCCTTTCTAAGCCAAAAGCTGTCACTCACATGCAATCAGGCTAGGTAAGTTCCAGGTCCCTATAAACTGTTCATCTGAAGTAAATGTAATCTTTAAGGGCCTCAACACCAGAAGCAGCAAAAAAAGTTTGAAAACAAACTGCTTGAACAAAGTGACAAGGGCAGTTAGAATTTATTTATCATTCTCCTCCAAAAAATATATTTTTCTTAAGCTTGTGAGGATAAAAACCACTTTAAAAAAATTCTTTGTGTTTAACCACCATGTAGGAAATAACTACAGAAAAGGGAGCTGTCCTGTCCCTGGAGGGAATGCTCCCAGGCAACAGAAAGTTTTGACAAAAATTCCCTCCCTCCAGGAGCTAAGTACAGAGCCAGAAAAGGGGATCTGGCTCTAAGACAGGACAGTAGGAACCTAAGCAAGGAGTACACAGAACTCATGGAGTTCTGCATCCCATCCAGACTCCACCACAGCAGGTGGAGGGTATCTGTGTGGAGGATAGGTCTGGGGAAGCTTGTGATCAAAGATCTTTCACAGAGATCTTTCATTTAGTAAATATTTCTCTGGTCTGGAGATAAAGGTAGAATTGGGGGTGCTTTATTGTGGAAGGAGACAGAAACATTAGAACATTTGTTTCTGACAAGAGTGAAGCAAAAAGGAAACACAGGCACAGCAAGAGGAAAAGAGAAACAGGATCTTACTGTACCAGTTAGGACTACCAGGATATTTAGAGTTAAGAGTATATAAGCTTGAGTGCTCTGATGGGCAGACACCTTACTAAGGACAGACACATGCACAGGCTAACAACTCAAACTACAGTTCCTGCACTGCATGGCTTAACTACTTTAAAAGTCCTTAATTTCATTTTTCATTGCTTTAAAAACACCGTCAACAGGCAGCTCTGCTACCGATGTTTGCAATTTGTCATAAGCTTCATGTCTGAAATGCAGATGGTACATTAAAAACATGATGCAATGATATTTTGCATCCCCAGACAAATAAATAAAATATTCTGCAGCATCAATTTCTTTATACTGGTCGATCATCTTTTGAGGTTCTAAGGTTTAAAAGGCATAAACGATTGCTGCTTCCATGTTAGGATCCAGACATGGGATGGTTCCTGCCTCCTTTGGAGAGGGCTGTAAGGAATTGCAAAAGGAAGAGACTAAGAATATTTAGGGTTTAAACTGGCACATTCAAACTCCTTCTTAAAAAGTTCCTGCTTAGAGGACCCACAAGCTACAGCTCATAGGACTGAAAATATCTATAAATGTTGTGATTCAAAGAACTAACAACATTTGATTCGACCTTAATAGATTTAGCTTTTAAATTTTAATTTTGTCTAAATAAATTTTGGATTTGTCTGAAAAAGAAGATCTTTGAATCTAAAAATTTAACAGTAAGCTCAAATACCTTCTAGTCTCTGGGAGAGAAAGGATGTACACTTCTTTATTTAAACAGTTTTCTACATAAGCAGGGAAATGCGCCTCAAGGAGCTTATCCGGTTGAATTAAACAACATATTCCTGAAAATTTATTTTCTTCCAAAATAGTTTTCTTGGGGGCTACAATGTAAGTTGTAAAGAAGCCTATGAAGAGACCTGTGGAGGTGCAACTTTCTATAGCTACCTATCTTCAACTATAAAAATGAAGCCACAGCAAACACATATTTTTAAGTAAAATAGCTGTATAAGAAATTAGTCACATAAGAAGCCATGATGACTGGTGATGCCAGTTTGATGAAAAAAAACACTGCTTCCATGTCATTCATAACTATGTCAGGTTTCCTTGAGAGAAAAAACTGCATTTTTCCCCTAGGGAAATTAAAAAAAAAAAACACAACACATTTTGGTCTCATTCACAATCTAAGAGATGAATGGAAAGAAAAGGGGAGAAAGCAGCTGATGTAAATGTAAGATGAAAACAGGCATGGCACACGACTGTGGACCCTTGCACGGAGAGCTCTTCTCCCCCTGTTGACCACAAGCCCACAGAGGACCCAAGGAGATCAACTTGTGGGATCAAGGTCAATTCAGCTAATCCTGCTGGTTCATTAATTCTTTTTTGTTTGTTTGTTTTAAATGCCAAGCACATTTTTGTGGGCATTCAGTTTTCAGAAGAAGCCACATACCCTGACAGGGACTGGACTTAAAACTCTACAAAAATATTACTGCTGAGGCAGCTTGGTGCAGCATTCTGAAATTGTTCAGATTTCAAAACAAGGGTTTTATAAGACACGAATTACCACATACAGCACTTGGAACACATTAAAGATTGTGCATTTCAGTGTAATAGGGTTTTTTCCACTTGCTAGGATTTTCAGAACAAATAGATTTGAAGGATTTTTCTGCTAAGGAACCAGAAATTAAATATGTTCCATTATTACTTATGTTTCTTTGTACCTTTACTTGAAAACTTTCATTAATTTTCAGAATTTCCTCCCTAAGATAATGATAATAATTCACACCAGCTTACTAGGACATTCTAGGTATTTACAAATAACATAAGTGAAATTTTCATATTTCCTATTTTTGTATGCAAAAATAATACACTAAACACCTCGGTGATTGGATATTAAAAGGAAATTTTTTTCCATTTTGGTTTAAAAGGTTCAACATAAACAAATAACTGCTGAGCAAAACATAATTAGGTGATATTCACATAGAAAGCTCTCTCTTTTTTTTTTATCAGCTTTTTCTTTGGTGGGGGGACAAACAGTTGCCTGCCATTGCCAAGACATCCCACAGTGCAAAATACTGGTCACCAATCCCTATGTCCCAGGAACAACAGAATTCTGGTGAGGGGAAAGCAAATTCATTGTTATTTCATGCACCTCATTTCCTCTATAGGATCTTTGGGAACCTATGGAGGGGCAACGAGGTGTATAAACAATAATGACAATTTTATGAAGTCGTTGGAATATCATATTCAGCAGGCTCGCCTGTTCCCAGAGACAACCCCAGAAGACGATGTGAAGGTAGACACAAGTACTTTGTGGCTTTGGCAGGAGTACACAACTGCAACCCAAACATCAGCAGTGTACCTAATGTTCTTTACATTTGCTACTCCGGCAGGTGCATAAATGCAGCAGGAAATTTTGCTGGGAACTCGGCAATACACTTTGTGCATCTGAGTTTTAGAAACTGTCTCTATCATTTCAAATGCTTAGTGGCAAGCTTGCTATAGGGAACAGTCAACAAACAGAAAGAAACTTAGAATTAGATTGAAATATTAGATACAAGTGCTTCATTTAGAGAATTATTTCATTCTTTAATGCTTATTGTTGCTTGTGTGTGTGTAGCCGGATTACTCCCAGGTTTCTATCAGCTTCTGCCAACAAAAGCTCAGTGGAGGGGGAAAAATTTAGACATGAGGGTGTAAAAAAAATGCCTAGTGTATATGAAGATCATGTTCATATATTTGGTCACATATACATTAATCCACACAGTCTGAACTACATTGCTCTTTTATTCTGTCACCTGACAGTTACTTCGCATTGCATGGCAGGGCCAAGTTGAGAACAGGTATAGACAAAGAAACCAAAACACCATTCATGATGAAATGTAGAGTGGATGAATTGTAGAGTGTTCTTCTTCCAAAAGAAGAAATAGCAGCAAAAAGTATCTGATCACATCTCTTTCCTACAGCTTATAGTGTATTGGATATCACAGATAACCTTCGCCAAACCAATGTTTTCTTATCTGTTAATAACTGAGATCCTTTTGAGACCTTCCAACTGAAACTTTTTTTAAACTTTTTTTTTTTAAGTTTAGCACCAGACCATGCCACAGCTTGATGCTCTGTTGTATCTCATTAGACTCACCAAGGCAGTGTTGGTACTATCACAGGCTTCCCTCCTGGGATGTTTCTCTAGTTTGTATATTAGTATACCAGCAGTGAGTGTCGTGCACTGCCCACCTCAGCACCATTTGGTACAGCATGCAGTGATCCACTTAATACTGTTGTAATACGGCTTCTGGCTACAGTAAAGGAGTTCAAAACTACCTGGAAAAAAAATGGCCTCTTGGGTGTGGCAGGTATGCTCTGCATGATTTTTGCACATTTTTAATATGGGTACTAAATAGAAGTGCTCACAAACTATCAAAATAATTATGTACCTAGATATACCTCTCAGGGTCATATATGCTGTTGTTCCTTATATTGTTTACAGTGAGGCAAAAAAGTAACTGAAGTGGTTTAGACTGAGGGAGATTTGCTACACTGGACCATGGAAGTCACAGATAGAGAAGGGTCACAAAAGACCACTTCCTTGTCAACACAGGGACGATGCTGCGTGACGGGCTGAAAGCTTATGAGGAACACCCAGGTAATTGTTCTGAGGGAGCTGAAGTTATTGGCTTCAAATAAACTTCAAATAACTATTTGGCTTCAAATAGTGCCATCATCAGAGCACTCTATTTCATTAACTTTGCACATGTTCTATGCTGCATAATAGCTCTCCAATGCCCCACATTTTACACCTATATAAAATATATGAAGTCTATAAAAGCATAATTCTCACCTACTACACCTAGAGGAACCATAGAATCAATGTGACAATACACAGTTTCAGGAATTCTAAACCCAGGGAATAAAACTTCGTGTACTGAAAAGTTCCCAACAGTATATATTGTTATACCAGGAGAGAGTTTGGTGATTGGTGAGATAAAACAAGGATGGAAAAGATAAGAAGGGAAAATTCACTATCCTGTGTGTATTCATAGAAACACACAACTCTTTTGTGAACAGGTTTGCGACAAGAGGAAGATTTTGGCTCCTGAGTGCTAAAGAAACTGGACTGTCATTCCACTTGTACAGTTATTTTTACTGGAATTGGTGCTCTCCAACTAATCTCTCCAATATGCTCACCTGACTAAGCTACCACATATCATACTGGCATTGGACAGTCTTGGGATAGTCAAGTCTGCTTCTGAGTCAGGATTAAATGGCAGAGCAGAAGTTGTGAAGATACAAAAAGGCTGGCATGAAAAGCACCTTGAGCAATGACTAACATGAAACAGGGCCAAACCAGCTGCTGGATTCCCAGGACACTAAGTTCAAAAGGAAAAGTTTATAATAACTTTCATTATAGTTTGACTCAAGGTAAATACTTGATTAAAGAAGACATTACATACTGTAAGCTCTGTAATTTTCTTCACACCCACTAATCATTCCAGCTTCCTTCTACCCTAGTACATATTAATTTTCAGTTTTATAGCTTTTAGTGAATCCTTAAATCATTTACTTTTTCCTTGCACGCACTATTTATTTTCATATGGATATCCAACAAAAACTGAAGACGTACTGCATTATATTGTAATAGCTGTCAGAGGTAATCCCAGAGTGACAAAATGTATTCCTAATTCAGCTTCTGTGACAAAGTGGTAACTAGGGAAGAAGCATGACCCTATGTTTAAGACAGCAACCTAGACTTGGAAAAATTAATTTGAGGTTCTCTTTTACCATTGCTTTCCCATTTTACTTTGGACGAATAGAATTTCCAAGCCCTTAAACAACTTGATGTAATTCATTAACAGTTATTCTGCTTAAAGAAAGGCACCCAAAGGGGCACCCTATGCCTCAACTCTTCCTCTATAAAAGAAGTGTTACAGCACATTCCTACCTCCACATCATGATGTTCTTCTTTACAGAGAAGCAGAAGGGAACAAGGAGAAATGAAGTTTTTCATTTAGCCCTACAACAAGCAGAGCAAACTCTTCCCACAACTATCTGTCACCCATGTGCGGTGGAAGGCTATGTCTCCTCCTCATGCTTCACATGTCTGTGTGTTTCTGGTCATGCCAAGATCACTAGTGAAGATGGGAGCTAATGCTGATATGGTTATCTGTGTTCTGATGATTGTACTGAAACTCATTATTTTACACAGAACATCAAATAGGCATTGAATGCTGATGGAGTGGTTTTTTTTATCAATCTGTGCTTCTGGGTAAAGAATCATAAATGCTAAAATATCTAAGTACTCCACAGAAAACTTCAATAGTTTTTGCCTTAAGGTCCATCTCACAGATGATGTAAGATAATATTGCTTCAAAATTTCTTTTTTTATCTTCATAAGTACAGGATCTGACCTAAAAATTTCATATGGGACTATTTATAGTAGCTACAAGAGATATTTTTCATCAGAATGTGCTTGTATATTTCTCTGAAAGATTATTTCACATCTGCTGGTAAAACCACTGAAACATAGTTACTACACAGCATCAAAATTACTATCTGCAGTATGTCCTCAGGCATGCCTAAGTCAAGATTCATGGAGATAGGAACTATCTGACAGCCATTTAAAGGGTAGCAATTTTGGAACACATTTTAGCAACAGGGCAGGTGAGAAATCATAAAAAAGACTTTTTCCCAGCTTACCTTTAAAATTCAGAAGTAGTGCACCATAAAAATAACTCAGTACATCAGAACTCTGCATTTAAAACTGAAAAAAACCCCACATCTATGCTGATGCTCGAGGCAGATCAGTCTAGAGAGGTAAAATCAACTTCTAAACTCCCAGCTATATCTGCTGTCAAAAAACACCTCCAGAAAGCTTTGCTACCCATGCAACTGGTATGCTCCAGAGCTCCTGCTCACCAAGGTCTGGATGCTGGCCACCCTCTCCTGCTCTCCCCTGTCTCCTCAGGCTCTGTAGACCCAGACAGCCCCATGGCTACTGTTAAAGAAGGAGTTAATCCTTACTAACTCTTGGTAACTCCGGCCTCACATTTCATTGTCTTATCCCCAAAACCAATGTTATTTAGCAGCCCCCTGCTATTCCCTCCAGTGCCACTGGATATTCCTAAGAACACGGGATTTAGGTTAGAGTGGGACTCCAGAACTGGTTCTGTGCTACTGCAAATAAATATTTTCTGTGGTTCTGAGGCGAGTGACCTGCAAGGGTAAAGTCATGTTAGTAGGAACACACCAATGCACATCATTTGTGGATGTGCCTTTAAGAAGTGGAGGAGTTTGAGATTTAAGATCAAAATAGGAAGTCCATGGTACTTTCCTGTCTTAAAACAAAATCAATAAAAAAATATACAGCTGGAAGGAAAGCTAGCCTGATGAAATCACAGTAAATTAGAAGCCCTTCAAGGCAATGGATGGTAGTTTCTTCCTCAGAATTAGGCACTTCAAATATTGACAGAATTAGTAAGGCACAATCAATACACCAATTCCTTCGTGAACTATTAATTATATATATTGCTGATGAATAATCATTTAATTAGCATAATGGGAGGCTTCAGTGAAAAGGCTGTGTACAAAGCATACTGGACCTAAAAACAGCAATAGCTTTTCAACCGTGAGGCTTTGCATGAAAATGCCATTGCTCAACTTCTGGTCTTAACACTTGTTATATCACTTGGCCAATACAGAGTTTTGCTTACAAAGGTTTTGCCCCTTATCACTGTAGTACTGCCATGTATAATTTGTTCCTCTAAGGCATGGTGACAAGGGTTTGGTATGGATTACCTGAATCAGTTCATCAAGCTCTGTTGCATTCACACAAGAATGCTGAGATACAAACGTCTGCTTCTGAATCACAATGGTGGTTCTCTGGGAGGTCTCATGAGGCTGCTCCAGGGCTTTAAATACTGTTGCTCCAATTATTAAATACACGACTACCACCAGAAAAATTGTTGAGACTGTCTTCCATTTCATAACATTAATAGCTGAATCGTTTTCCTCCCGTGAAGTAAGCACGGTAGGCTTGGTGGAAAATGATAATCTTGGTTTGGAGTTTTGAGTAGCCGATTTGGGATCCAGCAAGTCAGGTGCCGCCACTGGTAAAAACAGAAAAAAAAAGTTAATGTTTACAGTGCCACTCAGATTTTGTTAACTGAACTTCTTGCCAAGCAACTACATAAATTCTGTTGCTTCTAATTGGAATTCTTAACTGTTGAATCTCTGTCTTACCCCCATGACACCTTACAGCAAATCGACATGTAGTAGTATCCATTTAACAGGCATACACACATTTGCAACATTTTCTATGTGTGTCCCTTTGTCATATGCAATCATTTCCAAAAGCAGATTTCAGCTACACTCTTGCATTTCGTTAAATTACTACAAGGTAGTATTTTGCTGCAGACATTCTTTTCGTCTGCTGCTCTCTTAAGCACTGCTATGCAGCTTTCCAGCTGTGTTTTACCTCAGTGTTACAGAAGTAGCAGGAAAATACAAAACCTTCTGTCCTTCACCTATTTTGTACTGTCCTCTGACAAATTCTCTCTGAGAACAGTTGCGAGATCACTTCCAAACTCCCCAGACAAAACCGTAAAAACAAGACGTTGCTCAACCTACTGGTCTTAAAGTGCTAATTGCATATCGATTACACCTCTCAGAAAACACCAGTAAAACACATGTGTACTTACTGGAAGGGTCATATATTTGTTAGAGTGGGTATTTTTATTTACAGCTACAAAAACCCACCGGGTTAGGAAAAGAGCATCTGACTGTGTTATCAAGTATCTGGATAACTCATGTGACTACCGGCAACTACGTGGGCACCAAAAAAAAAATCCTCCACATCAAGTGCAGGTAAAGGTCTCCTGTGGGAAGATGGCCACAGCTGTGACCACACAATCTATATTTAAATTGTTTTGAATTACAAGTATGTTTTGAATGGCCAAGACAACGCTTCCAGCTGCCGGTGGGAAAAGCCCAGATCTAAATCTAGAGGAAAGTCTCCCTCAGGACGGTGGAGGTGGGACACGTCCCTGCAGGGGAGGCGATGGCCCTTGGCAGTCACCGAGTGGGCACTCTTCGGGCTCTGACACACACCTCGGCGCCGGGAGAAGGGGTCGGCAGGGAGGGTGGCAGCCCCGAGCCGGGCCGGGCGGGGACCGGGGACCGGGGACACCCCTCATAGCCCGCGGGCTGGGCACCGGGCACTCCACGCGGTCCCGCCTCCCACCGCCCCGGCCCCCGCCCCACGGGCACCCGGGGGTCGGGCACAGCCCCCCCGCCCCCTGCTCCACACCTTGGCGGGGGAAGCCCCTTCCTCGCCGCCGCCTTGTCTCCCGTCGCAGCCCCCGAGACCCTCCGAGCCCCCAGGGACGGTGCCGCGGACCGCTCCCCGCCCGCCCGGAGCAGCGCCGACCCGGCGCGGCCGCCGGCGGCGAACAAAGGAGCGGGCACCGGGCACCGCCGCTCCGCCGCCGGCCCCGCCGCCCCCTCCCTGCGGCCGGTGCAATGCACCGGGGTTCGTCCGCTGCCCCCGAGGGGCGCAGCCCCGGTAGCCCCCGGGCAGCTGCCGCGGGCTGGGATGCTCCGCTGCGGGGAGCGGCGCGGGGGCGAGGCGACCGGCGGCGGGGCCGGGGCGCGGCGGGAGCGGGGCCGGGAAGGGAAGGGAAAGGAGCCAGGCAAGGTACAAAGGGCCCCGAGCCGCCGCGGTGGCGTGGGGAGCATCCCGGGGTCCGGTGCGGGGGAAGCAGGGGCGCATGCAGCATCCGCAGGGCTGGGAGCGGGGAGGCACGCCATTGTGCTCGTACTCACTTCTTATTTACCGACCCGGTGCCCTCTCCTCGCTCCACGGGCAGGCATTTTTTCAGGGCTTGGGTAGATACAGTTAGAGCAAATAAAAAAAATTAAAAATTAAAAAAAAAAAAGAAAAAGAAAAAGAAGAAAGAAAAGAAAAAGGAAAATAAAAGAAAGGCTGGAGCAGACCGAGAGGAAGAGGCTGATGGATGGGTCTGTAGGAGAGGAGCGGCAGGGGCGGGCGGGCTGGCAACGAGGATCCCGCCGGCTCCCCCCGGCCCCGGGGCGTGCGAGGTGCCTCACGTCGCGCATCGCACATCGCACATCGCGGCGCGCCCGTGTGTGCGAGAGTGTGCGAGTGTGCGTGAGCGTGTGCGAGCGTGTCCGTGCCCACCCGTGTGCGTGTATGTGTGTCCGTGTGTGCTCCGCTGCGCGGGGCGTGCGGAGCAGCCCGAGCCCGGCGGTGCCTTTTGTGGGGCGGCGGGGCAGCCGCACCGCTGGCTGTGTGTGTCCCCCCCGCCCCTCCGCGCCCCCTTCCGCGCCCCTCGGCGGCGGGGGGGCAGCCCCTCGCCGCTCCTCGCCGCTCCCGGCCCGCCAGGGATGCGCGCCCCTCCGCGCTGGCACCCGGCTGGGCGGTGAGCAGATGCTGCAGGGACGTGGGGAAAAGATGGAGGGGGGAGGCGGCGGGAGACAGAGCGGTTACCTGCGGAGACCAAGGTCTCGCCTGGAAACGAGCGAGGAGAGAGGAGGGAAGGAGGGAGGAGGAGGAGAAGGCACCGGCCACCCCCTCTGGCAAGGCAGGACCTGCCGGCGGTCCCCGCTCCAGCCCCACACCCGGCTGCCTCGCCAGAGCCTCCCTGTGAACTTTTGAACTGTCCGAAATGTCACCATTAGTAGGAGTGGGGGGACAAGCGGGGAGACCTCGGCCCTCGCCGCAGAGCTGCGCGGGGCTGAGGGGCCGGGCGGCTCCGTCCTTCTCGGCTCGGCCTGATTTTAACCCGGTGCTTGGCTGCCTGGCGTGTTGCTGCAAGGAGTTAACTAGGTGGATCTAGGAGTCAGGGATGGTAGCTGCTCTCCTATCGCACGCACCGCCTGCGCACCGCCTTCTTCCATTTCAGTCTTGATAGATACATCAGAAATGCTGCTTCAACTGTGGTTTCTGCCACTAAAAAGCTTGAAATTATTCTTGCTATCTTTGCCGCGGGCTAACTCCCCTATTTCCCAGTCGTCTATCAACAGTGACACTATCCATGGGTCAGTTGTTCACACTGGGGTGCTGAACATCTAGACTTGTCTAAAAGACAGAAGATGATTTACCAAGAGAAACCAAAAACTGCTCGCACAACCATTCTCTTAAAAGTCTCTGCAACCACTTAAAAAAATTACTCACCATAACAAATGGGTATAAGTCACAAGCATTTAAAGCCAGAGGCTGTATCTGTAAAATGGCCAAGACAGTCATACATCGGGTGTTTAATGGGCTATAATCCTGCTTAAATCAGCAGCACCATCAGCAAACACTTTAGAAGTCACTTATTTTAACACTTCTCCATATCAGTGTGACATACAAATGAGTGTAATACTGAGTTCCTTAGGACTCCAATTTCAGCAACATCAATCATACCAATCTCCCCCAGTGTGTCCACACGTCTCCACAAGATGCAGCACAGGGCAGGAAGCTGCCTTTGCTATTTCAGTGTAAGCTGTAGCTCATTGCTCCCCATTGCTGTGAACCAGCAGCGCAGTTATCGAGTAACAAGAGCCTCTGGGCCCAGTCCAAGAAACTCTTGCAAGCAGACCTTCAGTCATACGGTCAACTTCATCGACATGGTCCCAATCCTCAAACAACAGAAGTGAAATGTCTGCTTCGGACTACTGATACTCTCTCACTCAAGGAATTCTTGAAGATTTTTTATATTCCCTTTTCTCCTGAAAAGATTTCTTAATCATTAGTCCACGTAAACACTGCCTCTTCCTATCTCATGGAAAAGAATAATTTCACAGGATTTCTTTCAACATCCCATGGGAGAACAGGCATGAAAATATACCTACAAGTGGAACCTGTGTCTAAAAAATACTGTGGAAAATAATACTGCATGCCTTTCTTTAGCAATCTAAATATTTGGAATGAGATTCTGTTTTTCCTTGAGTGAAGGACTTATTATTAAAAGCTGAAAAAGGCTCATACTCATTGCCTACAAACTGAAATCAATGGGAAGCCTTCCAATAGCTTCAGGAGGGTTTGGAGTAGGCCTTAAATTTAGGCATTCCACCCAACAGGTAGAAATCATTTGAGATCCACTCCAGAAGGTCACTGCGTTGGTGCCTTAACTTTCATAGTTGAAGAGCTGTCTCTGTGAAAGTAGTTATTTCCATTAATTACCTAGTAAATATCTCCAACATCTACTTTCAGTTGGCTGATATTTTCCACCTATTGTGATCCCAGATGCAGTCCTCAGCTGGAGCTTACCCCTTACTTAGAGAGGACTTGAGCTATGCATTCTCATTTCTACCAGGGATATGAACACTCCACATACAGCAGTGACAGATATCTTCAAATCTAGCAAGAGAACCAGTTATTCTTTTTGTGGTCTACAACAAAAACTATTGTGTATAGCAACTCATACTTTCTGGAGGCCTTATACAGCACCAGCATTTCCTCTATGGAGTCATGCCCTCCAGTATTTTTTGTAATGTACCCCACACATTGTTTGAATATTGTGTATGACCACTTTACCCTCAAATTTGGAACTGACATTTGACTAGTTTGACACATCAGGCCTGAGCTTTATTAAACAAACACACTTAAATGCTGCATATCACTGACAAAACTTCCCACCAACCGACATGAACAAGATTAAGTAGTAAAAGGGTTACAACACAGAGCTCCAGCCTTGCACACAAATGGGCTTGCTGCTGAGCCAAAGAGATTTATCTGAACAAACTGGAAAAAAATGTTTCTAAGATTAAGTATAAGCAGGTTTCTGTATTTCATACTAACAGGAGAGAAATTCACAAAATACAGGACTGTCAAATGCTGTCTAAAAATGTATTGACATGAGTTTAAGATGACCACAATACTCACAGACGGTGGCTGCTGGAAGCTGCTCAACTCTTTGAAATGTTAAAAGTAGGCTCAGCCGAGAGGGACAGGCATGCAGCACGCAGAGGAAGTCAAAGTTACATGATAAACGTAGTAATCACATATTCATAGAAATAACAGCTGTAGATGATCTAAATGTAGCTTTGACAGGACAGGAGGTCACTTGCAAGGAAATAATTATTCCAGAAAAATATTGCCTTTGAAAGACCAATTTAAAAATCGTATGTAAAAAGTAACACTTTCACTTTCTAGTTGTAGGAGCCATCCCCTCCCTGGAAGGCCACAAACAACACTCGCCTTACACCCAGAGCAAGAGGCTTCTGCTAAGCCTTCACCTTTCTGAGCAGTAATACTCTCCTTTAACCAGATTTATAATGGGAGGCACCACATATTCCAGCCTTCTTCATCCTTACTTGCCAAGGATTTCTGCATTCCCAAAGGACTGTTATGGCAAGGGTTCCAGTGAGGGCATTTGCCTTGCTGACTTCAACAGCAACTTCTTTGTATGGGCTCCCATTTAATTTGCCACAGGGGACCTGAACCTTTGATCAAACAATGTATTGCTATAGGCTTTGGGCCTTGCTGTGAACACAGTATCCTCCCCTCTTCCTCATGATATGAAAGAATGAAATCTCTACCTCTCTTCAGAATTTGGTCAAACTATACACCCAGTTAGAGTCAAGGATAAACCTTTGCTACTGCTAAGTTTTATTACAAGAAAGCTTAGCAGAAATACTACTGGACTTGTACAGTAAGTTAATTTTAAGGGTCATTTTACTTATTCAGCAGAACTTAACAAATTACTTGTCTCTTGACTTCTTTGGAGACATTAAAAGATCTCTGTCAGTTCTTTATGGATAATTATGACATTAAGGCCATGCTGCATCACTGTATTCTGCCATTAAACCATTAGTAATATCCTGCTATGGGAATTTAAACTAAACGAGAAACTAATGGCATACAGCCTGCTTCTCTTTTGAGCAAATAAGAAGATAGACCATGTTCTTTGCAGACAGTAAGGACACTGGTCTGCTCACAGTGACCACGCTGAAAGCACACTCTCCCACTGGGAGGGCAAAGACAAGGCAACAGGCAGGAGACACTTGCAGGTAAGTGATACTCAGCCCTCATCTGCCTCTGAAACTGGGAAAGCCTTAAAATAGTCCTCCTATTTAAAAACATGTGATCACTTTTAATTCATATCGTGAAATGAGTTAAGCATATGCAGTGCAACTAGAGTATGTATCACAGAATCATAGAATTATAGAATGTTAAGGGTTGGAAGGGGCAAGGCCTTATCCAACCTGGCTTTGAACACTGCCAGGGCTGAGGCATCCACAACCTCCCTGGTCAACCTGTTTGAGTGTCTAACCACCTTCACAGTAAAGAATTTCCTCCTAATATCTAACCTAAATTCTCCTCTTTCACTTTGTATCCATTACTCCTTGTCCTACCACTACAGTTCCTGATGAAGAGTCCCTCTCTGGCTTCCCTGTAGGCCCCTTTTAGATACTGGAAGGCTGCTGTGAGATCTCCGTGCAATCTTCTCTTCTCCAGCCTTGACTTTCTCAGCCTGGGAAAGGTGCTCCAGTTCCCTAATCAGCTTTGTGGCCTTATCTGGACTTGCTCCAACAGTTCCATGTCCTTCTTATGCTGGGGACACCAGAACTGTATGCAGTACTGCAGATGGGGTCTCACAAGAGCAGAGTAGAGGTAGAGAACCACCCCCTTCGACCTGCTAACTACAATCCTTTTGCTGCAGCCCAGAATTCTGTTGGCTTTCTGGGCTGTAAGCGCACACTACCGGCTCATATTGAGTTTTTCACCAACCATCATCCCTGAGTCCTTCTCTGCAGGGGTGTTCTAAATCAATTCTCCACCCAACCTGTGCCTGGGATTGCTGTGACCCAGGTGTAGACTTTGCACTTTGCTTTGTTGAACTCCCTGAGGTTCACATCAGTTCACCTCTCAAGCGTGTCAAGGTCCCTCCGGATGGCATTCCTTCCCTCCTGCTTGCCAACTGCACTACACAGTACTAATGAGTTTTACCTCACTAGCAAGATATTATGTCTACCATGAGTGTGACAAATTATTTATTCAGCAGAAAAGCCATTGTTCTCACCTCATCCATTACTAGAAAAATGTTTACATGTGCCCATCTATTTTCTTACAGCTCAGTTGTCAGTTTTAATTAGGTTCTAATTCTTTCCCTCACTAGTAATTCTTATCTATTTTTCCACTTGCAGCAAGTGGGGAGTTATTTTAGAACCCATACAGTATTCACTGTTGTAATTAATATTGTGAATGTGTATTTTTCTTTACTGACTTGCAAATCTCCCAGTGGATTTCCTCCCTGACTGTGTTGTGTTACTGGACCTAATGGGATTTATTTATCACATGTTCTGCCACTGTTTTTTCATATTTGTTTTCACAAATCTATTATGCTTGGACAGCTTCGAAGCAACAATTACAACTAACTGTCAATGCCATTCTCATCAATGATAAATGTGAATTGCCATATGTCAACTTTATTATGGATTATTTATGCACAGGAAAAACTTATTCTTACTTTGAATTACTGATCTCCTTGAGGACAGCTAGTAGTGCTTTGGGATGATTACAAAATGCTTCTCTGTAATCATCAAAATGTTCTACAAAATTGCTGGTTTGTAGTTTGTTTTAATTTTTTGTATTTGGGGTCTCTTCAAAACAGGAGACTGACAATGGGAGTATCTGTCTGTCCACACCCACTAGTACCAATCATGCAACTGATCTTCATGGTGTTACTGGATAACTTATGAGAGAAACCTAATCTCTGTATTGTCTTTGCAGACTGGAAAAAGGCAAGGACTATTTTGAAAGAAAAAAAACATACATAGAAGACTGCACACCTCAGACCTGACAAGAATGGCTGTCTCTAAAGGCAGTCATCTTTGAGTCACTAAGCAGGTGCTTACTTTTAAACTATATCTTGAGGAGCTGAAGATTTGATTTTGTATTTGTAAAGTACTATATCCACATTTTAGGTAACTCTGGAATTAGTGACACAGATGTATGACACAACAATCTGTAAATAAAATCAATACAGACAGAGGACACTGGAAACCACCTAAAATAACATTAGTACTTTTCTTTTAGAGTAATCCACAAATAAGATTTGGAAGAAACAAAAAACCAGACAAAGACAAGAGAAGAGAAAATAGCCCAGGAAATACTAAGAAGTATCATGCAGGGATAATTGAAAGAAGAACTTGCTAGCAGAAATAAAGAATATGAATCAGGAGATGAAAAAGGAGAACATTAGTATCACCTGTGTTTTAAAACCACCAGACTTACTCTACCTGGCTTCAGCCATAAGAGGAAGTGTAATGAAATCTATGAATTATTTTCAAATATACACCAGAGATTGTTTTATGGCAATCTCTACATGTTCAGCTACATAGGGATATGTCTGGAAAGGATGTTACAAATTTTTTAGAGAAAGATAGCATTTGTTAGTCTTTTTTTTTTCCCAATAGTTTGTTCTAAGGCTTGTTCTTTCTGCAGGGATAAAGATGCCACTAACATCATGCAGGCAGGAAGCTGGGTGAACAGAGCCCAGTTTTCATAAGGTACTTGGACAGCAAGAAGAAGCATATATTGCTTCCATTCAGATGCATCGTGCATTGGCATTGCTCAGCACTTCCACTCTTGAAGACACTGTCTTCTATTTTCTTTAAAGTGTAGATCTTGAAATTCAGGGCTCGGTGGTTTAATCTTTGACGGGTAGCTATGGACTGTGTTGGTAGGAGAACAGGCTACAGGTTCATACTCATCTTTTCAGCTTTAAAGTGTCTGCTAATCTTTGTATTTTCCTTATATTGGTAGAAGGAATGTTAAAAGCTAGTCTCCAGCTCCAAGGAAATTATAGGTAAAAATACAGGGTAAGAGTGACCCATATTTTTCTCTTTGCACAGCAAATATAAACACACCCCAGACGTAATACCCCAAGCACCAAGTAGAACCAAATGCACTTAGGGCTGTGACTGGTGAAAGTTATTTTGTATGACCCCTTCACATAAAAGAGCTAAAATTAATATTATAAAATTTCCATGACATTTTAGCAGCCTGGACATGAAGGCTGCTCTGTTTCTAAAATTCTCAGCAGCTTAATATTTTTATAATAATCTGCCAAAAAGATTAATTGCCCTATCATATAACTGTGCAAAGTAAAGTTATAAAAAAATCATTACATTGGTGTAAAAGGTACTCTTTAATAATATAATTATTTTTCTAAATTATTTATATTGGCAACAGATATAGCATAAGCAGCCCCCATAACAATTTATGTAAACTTTCTGTGATTTTTTTTTTTTTGTTAAAAATGGGAGTATATCAAATTAATGAGCATGATCACCAGGAAAAAATTAATAGAAAAGCCATAAAGAAACCAATTCCTGAAGTTATTGCTTTCTTAGCTTTCATGTTCTCTCTAATAATGACTTTGGATATTAAAGGGATTACTACTCAAAAAATTTACCTAAGGCTTTATACAGCAAGACTATCTCAATGAAAGAAATAAAACAAAAGCAGTGAGTAAGGAAGCCTCAGGCTGAACATTTGCACTAGATTCTTGGGGACTCATTGGCAATTTCTTTATTTTAGGGGGAAGATCTGATGATTTTTCTTACTCTTAAAAATTGCCTAGAATGTTAGGAAAGTCAACTTTGATCACAATGCTGTAACTAGTAAAGTAGATTTGTGGGGAAAATTTCCCTTATTCGTAACTTACAGGCTCACAGGGAGTAGGTCCTGCATCCTGATAGCAAATCTAGATGTAATCCAGATGTGAAGGATTTTTGATATCCCTGTACATCACAGCAGAACCCCACACAAGGAGTCGTGTGGGAATTCAGAGCAAGATGCGTCATGCATAAGGTTATGCAGCCTAACACAAAAATATTGCCAGCTTCTGAAGGTAGGGCAGGTATGGGCTTCACAGCAGCACACTCCAGCTGGTAACTCTGACCTCTCAGCATGGCAAACTGGCTCAAATATGGTGCTTCCATGGCATATATGTGTTACCTCCAGTTCTGCAGTTACTTCTTTGTCAGCTACTTTGGGTTTTTATATATCATTGTGCAGGTATGGTATCTGACCTGGACGGAGGTGTCTATATGCAAAATATTGACCCAAAAAGGCTATTTTTTTTCATTTCTATGTGGCTTAGTTTTCACCACTAGTGTTCTTTAACAAGCTCTCTGCTTCTGGACAGAAGCATTCTTCCCATCACGCTGCTCAACATTAATGACATTCTTAACTGATGCCCAATTAATCCAGAAAATAAGACTTCCTTACTTTTCTCCTAAGGGGAGTTTATTTGGCTTTTCTGGAAGGCTAGCAGAACAAACTTTATGCAAAAGGTAGAGATGGTTACCACTTTCTTTTAAAACCTAAATAGAAGAAAATCCTCCACCAGACTTTCCATAATGGTGCAATGATTGGAAGACTCTCTCAGGATAAGGGAAAAAGGACTCTAATTATTTATTCTGCATAAAGGTACTTAAATCCACATCTTTAACCTTCCTGGGGAGAGCCTTTCACTGGGACTGCCCCAGTTCAAGCAAGCCACACTTTGAAATCACTGATCCTAACACATTGCTGGACTAACACTGCACTGTCCTGTAATTTTATCTGATCACTAGGAAATATTACTGAGCTGTATTCGTTGTTCTCACATACATATTTGTGCAAAATAGATTTTACACTTGAGTGTTATAAATAGTAATATACTCACATGGGTGCTTAGCAAGTTTAACCTCCCTTGCCATCAGCAGAAAGAATTTTACTGAAAACAGGTAAATTACCTGTTTACCCCCAGAGCAAGTACTGAGCTTGTCATTATGTTTTGACTTCCTACTGCATAAAGGGTTTCTTCAGTCAGTTAGCTGCTGACTTCCAGCTCAGCTACAGTGTCACAGGAGGGCATTCCAAAGGAATCTTTATAGAACAGAGACTAACCTCTGTCAGACAGAGAACTGGATCCCAGCACAAGAGGGCTGTGGCAATTATTTTGGAAATTATTTTGGCTTAAGTGCCTACTAGCTACATCGGAAAGTCAAATCTTGAAGACTAACTACAATAAGATGTGGCTGCAATATTTCTTATTATTTCATTTCTCAGACCTCTCTCCAGAAATAGTCACTGCTTTTTTTTAATATTAAAATTTTAGCATAATAAATTAATTTTGGTTTTGATTGAAAGCTAGACAGAGCAAAGACAGATTTCAGGATGCCTGACAAACCTTAAGCAGCCATGTCCCCAATATGCAGCAAATCCTTCAGTGTATATCAGTCTATTTGTGCAGTCCCAAGGACCCTAAGTGTCTCCTCTAGCTTGTAGGATTCAGTCTGCTAACTGGAAAAAAAGCAGACTTCAGGTAGGAGATTAATCCCACGTTATTAATTGGAACCTTCTCAGCAGGCATCAAGAAATAAGGAGATGGCCTAAAACCTGAGGGACCTCCCTACATTTATGACAATCCCATGATGCAGTAGGCAGTAAAGAACTCTAATGTAATTCCAGTTCTTCCTGTAGAATTCAGAATTCGTGAGGTGGGGAAAGAACAGAGGGAGAAGGAGAGAAAATGTTCCTAGCTTAGTGATTATGTATATTCTTGGCAGAGGAAGACATGAGTTTGTGCTCCAAGGGATGTTTATGTATTTTAACCAATGACAGTTTCAATGAAAAATCCCAAGTACAGAAACAAATTGCATCTGATCATTTCAACAGATATTATCATGATACATCATCAGTCTTAGCAAACATTACATTGACATCATCTCCCTTCAAATTCTTTACCAAGTTTACTTGTTTGGCATGCAAGAAGACAAACCATCAAGGATGCTGCAACACGCAGAAATTCCTGCTAACTCAGTTCAAACAGAGTAATTAACAGAATTAATCAATTTCAACTGAATGAGATCAAAGAAATCTCCTATCAGTTGACTGTTTAGAATAACTCAAGGAAGATTAATTTCTATCCCAGTGTTCTCTTGATCCCATAGGTTGTTGATGACAGGAGAGTAGAAAGCAAGCTTTTTATCATCAATCACTTTCATTAATACTTCACTACCTGCTGTGTACAAGGATCCACACATTCCCCTATTTTATACAAGAAAGCAACCTGTCAGTAACTGCTGAATTGCTAGCCATTCAAAATGCCCACTTAGGGAAGAACTTAAGCATAGTAGCTGCTGTGTAGAATATTTAACAGCAAGTTATATATGGAAAAACACAATTTATATTTAAAGTGTCACACCCAGCCATGTTTCTCTTAAAGTAAATAATATTAAAGCTGTATGTAACAACTACTGATGAACTAACAGAAATGCATCCTTCAATACACTACTTGCACATACAAGGCATCTGTATTTTCTACATATACTGCATTTACAGTCTAGCTATAGGCTATAATTATTACTGTAATATAAAAAAAATATATCAGTATTAAAAAAATGTTAGTATATCCTAGGGAGCTTATAATAATGAATAAATATCAATAGTTTAATGAACTTGTTTATACAGTCCTGTACTAAAAAAAAAAAAAGATAAAGCTATCACCTAGCTGAACAGACTACTGACACGGAAATGTGTGACTTCCTGACCCGCAGCGTGGGACTTCCTGTGTCACCATAAGTGTTCCTCAGGCTGCTTACTACAGACATACTGACATACCAGATGCTGCAGTAGCAGAGTCTGTAACTTCATGTTCCTTAGACCCATATTTACTTGATGCTACAGAATGTATAATGTCAAGCTGGAGACTGGAGGGTCACCAGTTTGTGAAAGGAATTACATGGTCCAGCTGCTTCCAATAAGGGAGGACAAGGGTGTCCTTCTTCCAGTCCAGATTCACATCTCATCATTTACTGTGTACTGATGCAATGCATTTTATTTACATTTCTAAGTAAAGTCAACCAAGCTTTGGTCATTATCTCTGTGAGATGAACAAGACCAGGCACAGCAGATGCAGATCAAAGTTAGAGTCTGAGTTCCCTGTATGGGGTAAGTCATGAGAGGAACAAGATGAACTCATAGCGGTCTCCTGGAACTGCTATCAGCTAGGCACTGAGCAACACTAAGAAAAGGAAGTGTACTAAACCCTGACAAGTTCTAGGATTTAAATCCCTCAAGGGAGGAACTGTCTGCACTTCAGATTCCAGATGTTGTTTTGGTGGGCTTTTTAAAGTACTTGACAAGGACAGAGTAAAAGTGGGAAGACAAGGAGGAAAGGGAGAGAACAAAAGCACCACTTGGTGCAAGTCAGTAGCTGAGACATCCACTCAGTAAACAGCAGAGGATATCTAGGCTACATCTTTTACGTCCTTGTGAGTGCTTTAACCAACAAGCCATTGGGTGGAGCATTCTTAAGCCCCAATATTTAGCCAGCTGCTTATGATTTCAGCAATAGAGCATTTTCTATTGGCACCCGTGTCCTAACAGGCCAAAATGGAATACATTTATGTATACTTTATTCAGGCAAATTCTCATCGACTTCAAAGGAAGCCTAAAAAGTTACAGCATTCAGTTCTCACATTATCTATGGCTGTGTCTATATTCATGTTCCCATGCATGCCTTGGCACGCCCCAGGGTCCTGCTCCACAGAGCGTTCAGACCAACGCCCAGCTACAACAAGCCACGGCTCATGCTCAGGCTCTGGGCTTAAGTTTCCTTGGCATGGGACCTGAGTCTGAGAGGTGCAAGGACGGATTGATGCACGCTTGGGTCCAGCAGCAGTACAGCAGTGACAGCCTGCATCTGCTTCTGAGCCCAGGGAAATGGGAAAGACTCCCACATAACATGACACAGAAGTAGCCTACCCACTTAAGAAGTTTCCATGGGTGTTCAGCAGAGCACAGCTCTCAGAAAATATTAACTGCAGGAAAGCACGAAAGGCAAACACTAGAAAAAATGTACTTGGAAACAAGTGTACACAACTTGGGTTCGGATAAAGTGGAACTATGATGGAAACCACTTACCCATTATGTTCAAAATCAGTGTATGAAACAAGACAAAACACAGTCATATGTTAATTTAGAATGTAGGACATGCCAGTTATTCAGACTGACTTATTCCTTTAGTCCTTACCATAAATTTTCTCTTTAGTACAGACTACCAAGTTTAGCTAGGTGAAATGTGTGTACTGGCCTCATTGCAATAGCATATATGTTATACATTGTGAAGTGTTTGCTATTTCATTAATTCTTTGAGGTGAAAAAGTATTATATCCATTTTTATCAAAGGGATCTAGAAAAACAGTGACTTGAGAACATTATAAGGAGTTCCCTGTGGACAATAAATTTTAACAGACTGTGGTTTAGCTCTTTGTGTTGTAAATGTGTGCTGAGAGAACTGGGCCATTTCTTCCCTTTGTAATGGACATTTGTTTCTAAAATCCCCCAAACATATAATGGATGTCATGATCACGGACAGAAAGTTTCATCATGCACATGTTTAAATACTTGTGATTTTTGTTCTATGTTTTCCTCAGTGTTCTCTTACAACTGTAATGACTATTTTAATTTTCTTTCTTTTTTTTTTTTGTGAAATTTCCCTCATAATTTTTCCTTTGCTGTCTGTATCTTAATTTAGCTTGAAGGTTTTTAATCTGTTTTTCTTTCTATCTCCAAGTGCTTCTGGCCTTCTAGCTTATACAGACTCTCTGCAAGAAGTACCACATGCATTTCCTGCTTCTCTCTCCCTCAATAATAAGTAAAACTCTATTTTTTAAGAGACTACTTTGCAATTACATTTCATTTGTATACAGCTATTATGGAACTGACTCTGTCACTGCACAACCTGGGCTTCTTTGTGTTCAAATTGACTTAAGGTTTCATATTGACCTGGATATCAATATTCAATTTATAAGCAACAATACCATTCATGTTCAAGGATGTATTTCAGTCACCTGAAATTGCTCTATCTGAGCAATTTCCACAGAAAAACCACTGTGCAGAATACTTATACTTAATTTCATTTTAGATCCAGCTTTCCACAGGTAACTTTGTTTCTTGGTAAAATAGTAGTACTCTATTGAAGGCCAGACATTTCACTTCCACGTTACTTCTTGTAAATTCACTCCATGTGAGAATTAAATTGTTGAAGGTTTTTTTATCTTTTTTTTTCTGAGACTTGTTTGTCAGTCCAGTCTACTGTACCATCACATTTTTTCTTTCTAAAACTTGCATTCTCATCCAAAGGTGTTCTCCCACCTGGCCCACTAACACAGCTGCTTCTAAATGTAAGTCAGAATCTCCTATGATGTTCTCTCTCAATTTTGGTCTCTCTACTGCAGTCTGATGTCAAAATTAGGATCCCATAAACAACAAAAATCACGGTCTTCTTTACAATGTTAAATAGATTTCTCTTTGAGTATTTCACTTGCAATTAATCCTCTTATAATTTCATTCTTACAAGGAGTGTGACTCTTTTTTTTTTAGTATGAACTGGTAATTAGACTGCTTGTCTTTAATTGTGGGTTATTAAATAACATCCACTGCTTCTGGTCTGAGCTTAATGAAAAAAAAGAGTAGCTAGCTTTTGCCCTCCTTGCTCTTTAGAACCTTTTCTTTTTGAAGGGACAAAATACTCCTTCAATCCCTCCGCCTGATGCATTTTGTGAGAATCCCAGACACAATAGGCGTAGTCCTTAGCTGTTTGCTATTCCAGGTCCTTCATCCTTCACATTTCCTTTTACATGGATTCTGAAACTGAATGCATGTTTTTTCCTGTTTCTTTTTCAGATACCATAGAGTGCTCTTAGTGTTAATTAATGCAAGAGCCTGAGTTGGATCTTGAAACCATGATGAATCTTTCTAATGGTTAACAGATAAACTAACAAATATATATTGGGGGTATGTAACTGCAAAGCTTGTGAGAGAGAGAAGCTGATGCTTCTCCTCTTCCTCTTATTGTTGATCTGCTGTGGTTCAAAGAAACATATCGCATGGGAAATGTTACACTTCTGCCTAAGACTATTCAGGATCCACTTATGCTTAAACCCTCGCTACAACACGAGTCTAAGATAAGCTTTGTGGCTTTGTGGCCACAGGTGACAAGAAAGAAATTCTTATGAGCAGTAAGTCTCTGATAAGTGAATGGGGAAAGTCAGCATGTTATGAACGGAACCCAAAGTGGCCAGAGCAGAGAAAGTAGAACCCAAAGTGGCCAGAGCAGAAAGCCACCAAACATCACACATTTGCAGTACTGATCCTTTCAGATGCACCAACAAATAGCATTACCCATGTGGACCACTGCATCCTGGTTCTCGATCCTGTGTTACCACTGTGTGAATACAATAAGCTCCACCTCTCTACTGTGTTTAAACCAAATTTATTAGAAGTCCTGTTATATCCATCATTTTGTTTATACTGATTATTTTTCTAGTATCAACAATACATAGGAGGTGGGGTTTGGCCAGCAAGTGATACCAGAGTGATGCATGCCAGCTCACGAGCCCTGGTAAACTGTCAGTGGGAAAAGTACACTCAGTTCTAGTCACCGGCGATCCATAAAAATTAATCCAGGAACAGTAAAGACTTCTAGATGAATTATGTCTGAGGAAATTGGAAGAGCTCAGCTCACTTAGTCTGGCAAAATGAAGGCTGAGAAGACATCTGATTGCTGCATGTAGATCAATCAAAGAGTCTTTTTTGAGCTAAGTAACCATGTTGGCAAAAAAACCAGAACTGTTCTGTGAATAAATTTTGGCTGGAAGTCACAAAAAACACAAGAACCAACTTCTGCAGCAATCTCCCAATAAGGAGGATGAGAACAAAAACTTAACATTGTAAAATAGAGGGTGGTCAGTTTATAAAAAAGATTTATCTGACATGGTGCCTGCAAAAACAGGAGTTTGGTCTCAGAGTCTCAGTGGAAAGATGGTCAACTTCCCTGAACCCATAAACCACATTCTCTAGTCTTTACATAGTGCCACATAGGCTTCAGAGAGTAGGAGAGTAGATAGCTCAGCAAGTCCCAGGTCTTTTACTGTTCCCTTGTGGATTTGGGCTGGATGGCCTCTGCATCCCAGACAAATTCATGCCCATTGGCTCACAGTCCCCAGTAGCCTCCAAAGCAATGCAGCCCACTGCCACACGAGCACTATAACCCCACCAAGGGAGTTCATTTGGTGTGCAGCTAAAAAAAAAAACCAACAAATACCTAAGGCCTTCATCCCAAACCCTGTCAGCCACACATGGAGATGTAACATTCCTCCAACCCACAGTTCTCAGGTACTAGACTGTCTCTTCTCCAGACCTAGGAGAAGAAAAAACTATGTGGAAAAAGGTCTTTTGTAATAAGATTTTTGTTTAAGTACTTATTCTCTGATCTCCTGTAATTTTAGCAACACTAACATTAAGAACCACAGTGAAGATCAAACATTTTTATGCTAAATTATCATCATCAGGGTGAAACAGAAGATTTGAGTCTTAAGATGCAATAATGGTGTTCTGGACTACATGTTCTACCAAAGCCAAAACACTCACAGCAAGTGTCAAAGCCAAGGATATGTGCCATTTATTAATAGAAGATGAAGCTATTGCTGAGTTAAGAACTAGCCCCAAGTTACTAGTATAATTAAAAACTGTGATTAAATATTAAAATGAATGAAAAAATTTAAATTGTGAGCTGTTGAAGCACCAGGTAAATAATTTAAAGACAGATTTAAAAAGAAGTACGAACACCCTTTTCTGATTTTTCTACTTCTTCATATTATTTTCTACTTCTTCATATTATTTTACCCTTTCTAATCTAATCCTCTCATTCTTCTCTGATATTTGCATATGTTAGCAAGGTTACTTTCCCCTATAATATAATACTGTTTATAGAATGTGTTTGGAAATTGCAGAAGAGGTTGTGCTTGTTCCCATGTGAAATAGAAAAAAATGTCATAGTGAATAGGAGGACAACCCTTTCTGGGGCAGTCACAGGGAACAAAATATATGTTTGTGGATGGAGCCAGGAAAATGCAACAGAAGAGCAGGCATGGGCTGACTGGGAGCTGTTGGGTTATCTAAATGTTTTCTTTCCAGGATTTTTCTGTCTCCATTTTCTCTACTGTTATGAGTTTTTCTTCTTACTTTGGATAAATAATACCCTTTCCTAGTTTCATCAAAGGGCATCAGGGGCTGATATGACCTATATGCTGAGGAGGAGAAAATGAAAAAGAAGGCAACAGCTGAAGTTAAACTAGGAGGGAAGGTAGTCAAGTAGTCAGAAGATGAATTTCCCACACGTGTGAATGCCCTCTTCCACATGTTGTGAGAATAAAATTTTTTAAATAATATTTTGTTGCTGTTGTTAAGAATTAAAAGATCCTCACACGTCCCACAAAAGCAATTACACTGCAGGTCAGGACCCTCACATGGAATATTGAGTAGTCAAGAGACACTATTAATCTGCTTGATCCAATACCTTAACTAGCCTGGTAGTATCAAGTTGTTGCACTATTATGTTCCCGTGGAGCTGAAATGCACGTTCCCACGGGAAGTTTCAGTTGGACTGGTGCTTTCCTGTGAGCAATTTTTTTTCTTGAAGAACTGGCTTCTGTCATCAAAGACGTTTTAATACACCTCAAAAAAATTTCTCACCATCTCCAACTCATGGTAGCAAAGAATAGAAATATAGCCTTGTCCCCTCTATGGTAGATGTGCATTCCTGCTGTCTTGTTCTGTCTACCATCAACCAGGATGAGAACATCAGTCTTTCATGAGTGTTATACATTCCTACATGCTATCTCTGGTGATGCATATAGACACCCACAGCTAAAGTACAGGGTATGAATTACATCCATGCAGAAAAACTGTGCATGGGTATGGCACTCTGCAATGTTGAATAAACTCAGTAAAAGCAAAGTTCCCACCCATCATTTTTTCCCACAGATTATGGGAAACAGAGCTGTGATGCACATTTTAATGTTATCTTAAAATTAAAAGTGCACAGTGCCCAATGGAGCAGTGAATATATTTTGAGAAGCCAAAAGAGATGTTGCCAGACAAATGCCTACCTAGCTGGAGTATTTTGAAAGAACATGGGAGTTAAGTAGAGAAGACAGTAGACTTTCCCCCATTTTTTACTCTGAGGACTGCCAACCTGTGCAAGGAACGACCCTCTGCTTAAGAGGTGATTATTTTTCACCTAGAGATCTGTCACAAAGACTGCTTTACAGCACACTCTCAAGTCAGACAGCTGGAGGCATCCACAGTTCTGCTACAACTGTCCCTTTACAGTCCTATCTCTCTAGTCCTTTAAATATACTTGAGGGTTTTTTGAAGAAGCTGTTCTCAACTCACAGCTAAAAACAGGATTTCTGGTAGGGTTTTTATGGTTTACTAGCAATTCCAAATACTTTAGCAAAGCCTGTTGATAAGCGTGTTTCCTGGATATAGAAGCATTTTTCTCTCCTGTCATTATATCTCTGCTGAAAGATATTTTATATCCACCATTTTTAAATTTGATCTTTTAAGCCACCCTACTCCATGGCTTTGCACTTGTGAAGATGTTGCACAGGTACAGTCTTCTATGGAAACAACAGCATCTGTAATTTACAGAAAACTTCTGTACAAAACTTCATTCCTCATGTGTGTGCCTTCTTTTTTCCACACAATAGCAGTCCAGGTGAACTTTTCATGGTGATGTCCCCTTCTGCTGGATACTTATCTCAGATGATCAGAAACCTGAAATAGGTTCTTGAATATAAGTATCCCAGCCTCCTTACAGGCTGTATGAAGACAAGATTAATGAAGAGAAGCATAAAAATGACAAGAAATGTGCATTTTGCAAGACCAGTAACATACGGTTTCTTGTCTCCAAGGATTTTACTTCTTATCTACATGAATGATAGGCTTTTGAGATGCAGTTTTTACATATATTGTGTATTTTTTAAGAACACCAGAATTATACCATTGCTGCCAATTCCTTATCATAAAATTATTCTTCTATTACTCTTGGTAAAAAGGCACAGGCTATAGATCAGCTTCTTTTGGATTTTTTATTATTAGGTTGTATTTGTATAGCAAGAAAACCAAGCAGCAGCTCTAGCAGCTAAATAAGAGATTCCCAGAACAATTGCAGTACAGGCAAATGGCAACACAGTTCATTTGCAGTGCCCAGGCAACGACAAAGATAAACTGTCTGATTAAATATCTACAGTGAAACACTGGTTTTGCTGAGTTTCAGTATTGATTTCAATTGAGGTTTGCATTTAACTTTACTTTTGTATCACACACTTTAGTTTAGCGTTTATTGCAGTGGCTAAGAGCTGGCCATTTCTCAGTAACTCACAGAACCATCGTAAAACCATAGCTGTCTGGTTAAGTAGCAATTGTCACAGTCTCAAAAACGACTCAACTCCAAGCAGCACATACAAAGAACAAGGGAAACAATAGCACGCAGCGTCTTCTGAATGTCTTGTCTTTCTGTTTGCCGACAGCTCTTAATCTGAAATACAGACTAAAATGGGGCTGAGCTACCTCAGCAGAGCTCTTCAGCGAGGCCCTTCTCTGCCATTTTCTTGCAACAGTTCTGTTTATAGGAAATTACATTCCAGAGGTCATCAAACCCAAGCAGCAATGACTCATACATTAATAGGACTTTACTTTCATTCTCCTACAGTTTATTCTTTTCAAGGGTTTTCCAAATTAAAGCAAAAATATGATGATACCTATCATTTTTCATCATGTTATTGCTGTATATGCATCTTTCCATTTCAATCCCAGACCAGATTATTTATGCAACTGTGGTTTTTATACTCTTCTTGACCAATGGTCTTCAAAATTCCTTACAATATTTACAATAACATCTGAAAGTAGTCATTTAGTCATTGTCTTTTCTGAAGCACCACATCATTCTACAAAAGGTCTCAAGAAAAGTTTAGAAACCCTTTCCTAGATGAGTTAGGAGTAGACATCATTTAAGTATTTCATAGAATCGTAGAATGACCTGGGTTGGAAGGGATCTTAAAAGATTCAACTGTCCTGCCAGGGGCAGGGACACTTCCACTAGATGAGGATGCTCAGAGCTCTATTCAGCCTGGCCTCAAACACTTCCAGGAATAAGGCATCTACCACTTCTCTGGGCAACCTGTTTCAGCGTCTCACCATCCTCACAGTAAAGAATTTCTTCCTAATATCTAATCTAAACCTGCTCTTTCAGTTTGAAGCCATTCCCCCTTGTCCTGTCACTACATGCCCTTGTAAAAAGCCTCTCTCCATCTTCCTTGTAGTTTCCCTTCAGGTACTGAAAGGCCACAATTAGGTGATTCCAAAACCTTCTCTTTTCCAGACTGAAAAATCCCGACTCTTTTAGCCTTTTCTCATAGGAGAGGTGCTCCATCCCCCTAATCAACTTGGTGGCCTCCTCTGGACTCGCTCCAATAGGCCAATGTCTTTCTTGTGTTGAGGGCCCCAGAGCTGGATGGACTGGACTAGAGGGGCAGAATCACCTCCCTCAACATGCAAATTTGACTTGGCTCAACCAGCAACGCGCACACTACAGATGGACCCTGCTGATTCTTGCCTTTCTACTGGAGAGTTGGCCAGAAGCAGTTTGGGTAGCACTGGTATTGTAACAGCCAGATACGATCTCATTCAAATGTGTAACCATGTGTTCAAGGTTCTGTCTTGTCCAGGTGACAGGAACACTGGGGCTGAAGGCAGATCTCTTCCGGCTGCCATGGCCTCATTGACTTACACAATGAAAGCACTCCAAAAAGGGGGTGAAGATTCAACTTTCAGAGCTATTGAGGCTGCACAGCCTCAAGCCATGTGTTATAGTTGGGGATATGATCTGAGCTCCTGTCTTCCGTGTGACAGAGATCACAACTTCTGTTACAGTCCCTGCGTCCTTCCTGCCACTTCCAGTCCGGTGGTAACATCTCTGAAGCTATCCTTGGCAACCAAGGCATGGGGGCAGAACAAGACTTTGAAAGGATCCTGCAGCAGACTCTTTAGAGTCCTTTTAGAGTTAAAGCTACAAGTCTGAGAAAACTGAGCATGGTGCCAGCACTTGCTTTACCATTCTACTCACTTTCCTGTACATACGTTAAGTGCTCACAATACACTAAGCCGTTTTGTGAGCAAATGCAAAGCAAATGGTAGATGGGAAAACTGAAAGATCTATTTGGGGGATTATTAGCAAGATAAAATCATTATGTAGGTGTGTCTCTCAGTGCAGAGTTTTTGTTTTGTACATGTGTTTTTGTCAAGAGTGGGAAAAAGTGAAAGAGGTATCACATACAGCAGAGAAATCCCAAGCAAATGCCCTTATCTCAACCAAACCCAGCACACATCTAAAGGCAAGTCAATGCAAATTTTGTCTTATTCATGACTGCTACAGTCCCAGGCAGCCTTAATGACAACATTCTTTATTTTATAAATTACGCTACAACCCACACATTGTTTATCTCTGGTCACATAATGTGGTTTCTATGTAAATTTAAATAACGTGTTTCACCAGTTTGCAAGAGATTTGACCTTTCACCTGCCTTTCTCTATTACCTACCAACATATTTTTTAGACAGTGATACGTTTCTGGTTTGGAACATGATGGAAATGAAAACAGAACAAAAACAGCAAGCATTTCTCAGTGACAAAAAAGATAATAAAACTGGAGATTCTGTGATTACTGTGCAATTCAATGAGTTTTCAAATGAACAGTTCAGCAAGCAACACTCCATTACTCAAATGACTGCTAAGAAACTTTTTTTTCTGGTATTAATAGACACTTATAATATGATACAGCATATATTACTCCAAATCTGCAAGGGAGAGAATAAGCCAAAGTAATTTTTCTCTTAAATAATCTACATATAATATTTTTATTACAAAAGTATGAAATGAAAATATTTTTTTCAGCTTTGGTACAAGGTTTGCTCAACATTAAATATAGAAATAAGCAACCTATTTTGGCTTTGAACACAGGATTGGCAGAGTATCTTCTATTTGTCAATCAATTCTGAGCTATCTGCTATGCTGGTATAGAATCCCACTGATTTTATATATGGAGACTTATATACTCCTCAGGTAACAGGAAAAAGTGAGGTTTTGAGCTCCCTTAAGTTGCTTTCCATCTGCTCTGTCTGTGTCTAATACATTGTTCCAGTACAACAACCACCAAAACTACTAATTCATTTTGCAGAAAAAACGTTAATTCTTTTCTGGGCTTCTCTTCTCACCATAAATCATCATTAGAAACATCATATTATAATCTAAATTCTGATCCCATAATAAATAAAATAGTTTCCTATTTTTGACATCGAGCTCTTAAATAATTGACTGGTTTAACTTGTGAAGAGTCCAAGACTAAGACAAAAACTTACATCAAGATGCAAAGAGATGTTAGGGTATATTTGGGGCTTTAAAATTGTTTTGATGTGCAGACTGAAAAATAAAATGAAGTAGTGGGGAGTTTTGTTACATGGAACCAGCAACAGGCATTCTTCATCTAACAGAGGTCAGGTTAATGTTTAAACAAGTGATATGGGATCTACGGATCTCACAGAAAATCCCCTGAATAAGGACACTCCAGATGACACTAATAGCCTTTAATTTGAGCTGAAAATCAAACCTGTAGTTTTTGATGACTACCATTTTACTAACATATATTTAATTCCCAGGGACGACAATTCTTTTGGCTATTGATTCAAAGACAAATATCCTGTAGCAAGGAAAATAACCTTTGATTCTTCGTGATACTCAATTTTTAACATAATTCCAAGAAGTTTTCTCATTCAGATGAAAAGTGATGTTTACGGATCTGTAAATGTATTAAATCATTTATTTGACATTAAAACAGTGTCTTTAAAATATTCTCATTTTTACCCAAAATAGGCAGAGCATATGAACCAGTTTTACAGGGACGCATCCTTGCTGTTCATTTCTGGCACTAGAATGTCACCAGCCCTGTGGCCTGACACTTGAACAAAACTCTACATAGAAAACGAGTCTCTAGAACACAATTTCTTGCCTGCTGGAAGCAAACTTCAAGGTAGACTTTTGTCATTGTTACTTGTTTGCAAATCCATCTCATAAGCCAGAATCAAAGATGTGACTCCACACTTAAAACTAGAAAGCTGTCTAAAAGTGCTACTTCGGAGCCCCTGGCCACATGCCAAGTTGTCTGGTACAAAAGGACTATTCTTCCAGGAAAATAATGAAGCTCTGCAGTTTTAGCTTCAATTTAAGGAAAAAAGAGGCACTCCATTGAGCTTGGTATTTATTATGCATGCTGGATAGGGGTAAAAATGTCTTCCTTTTAACTCAGACATTAGGTAAAGCATTCTAGATGTTATGGAGCAAAGAAGTTACGTTCTTTTTCTTTTTAAAAACATACTGACTCTTTTTCAATTTATTTTTTTTTTAACTAGAAGTGTGCAAAATTTGATGCTTCAAAGTCATTAGTTGGCTATTTAATGGTTTTGCTGTTTCACGTAGGTTCATGCATCCTGAGTCTTGTTTATAATTTTTCATTTTTTCTGAAGTAAATATAGTCATTAAAATGGATTTCTGATTAAAACATTATGGAGTGGCAAAGGAATTTTGCTTTTATGCCTAAGAACAGCCTGTCCTTATAGTTCTGAGAGTTCAGATTCTCGCAGAATATGTGTTAAAGAATACTTTAGACAGCAATTATTAAAACCTTTTCACTGTTTCATAACACAGAACATGAGTCTTTTTAAAAAATAAAATAAAAAACATTAGGTTGCAGTGTCCCTGCAATACAATTGATTTATTTCAAGAATTAAAAGATAATTTTCCTTTTGGAGGGTTGATTTCACTAAAGTTTAATAAAGGAAAAAACCTTCCTGTTAATGTTGCTCTGTAAATTATTGGCATTTCAGCAAAAAAAGGATTAAAGTAAAAACCCAGAGCTCGTTCTGCCACAATTTTCTTTTATTTTGCTGACGTGGGATTGCTTTACTCCAAGCACAGAAAGTACTTTAATTCTTTGAAAGCATACAGGGATGGAAAGCTGCAGAGCTGTACAGAGGTCAGTTTGGTGTAGTTTGAGAGAGGCAAGAGTTAAAAAGCTCTCTGCAGAAAGCTCTATCACCAGGCACCCTCTTTCTGACAACATGGATTTGTTTACCTGCATTAATACTCAGTTATTCTCTTCTTCCCACACCATACATTCTGACTGTTATGACGGGAAAAGTGTGATCAGAGGAGGGGGTCCCTCAGAGGTGGTGCAGCGCTGTTCTGAGTCTGTTTATCAGTCTCATGCTCAGTCTCCCTCCCTTTGACTCACTACCTGGAGGAGGGCTCAAAGGGCTGGCTGTGCATACATGAAAAAAATGTGAAAAATCTGCTTTACACAAGAGGGGTGCACCAGGTTAACTCTAAAAGGAAGTGGATTGGGCCCCCTTGCTCTCTTTTTCCTCTCTTTTGCTTTCACTTTCTCTGTCTTGCAACCCCAGCTCTGGACCATCCATGCGGCAGGACCAACACAGGATCTAAGGACTGGTGATACTCTTTGTTCTCTCTCCCTTTTCTGTCTTTATTTCCCTCCTCCCTGTATTCCCAGGGTAGAATATAGCTATTGTATTCTACCCTGTACTCTGTACTGAAGTTTGATGTGGAAGTGGGGAGCTTGTGGAATTGTGTTGTGCCTTGTGAGCCAGAATCCTTGAGAAGTTTGTTGTGGGACTTGAGGACTTATTGAAGTGTACTGTACAAAATCTAAGGACTTGTTAGCCACCTCTGCTTGTCAAAGTCTATTGTAGAATTTAAGGTCCTGTCAGCCAACACATTTTTAATCTAAACAGTGGGTTTAGATTCAACTGGTTGCTGGAGTTGTGGTGACTGTACAATAAAGCACAAGAGTTCCCTGACATGTGGTCCAGTGTCTTTGTTCAGCCTGATGAGAATTTACAATGAACATCACTCCCCTACCAACGGGTTGTAACACCTTGGTCCCACCACTAGAACCCTTACTTTGACACTGTATCCTTATACATCTGCCGGCCAGCATTTCATCAATCACAATTACAGTCATTTAGAGACAAAAGAGCATCTACTTCCTCCACTAAATGCTAGTAAAGAATAAACGGTGACAAAAAGAGCTGAACTCCATCCCCTTCCAAAGCTCTAGACCTGAAGCTGAACACTGAAGGTAAGCAGATGTTCTGCATCTGTTACTAGTGATTTTGATTTAGGAGAGTGGTATTGCAACAATGCTTCAGGAGACCAAAACTCAAAAGTCATGTGCAATTTTTACTCAGTGCTTATTCCGAAAAACCACACTGGACAATTTTACCCAAATATTTTGGATTGTTTGCATTGACAGGAACCAGATTCTACCCAAACTTTGTGGGTTCTATTAGTCAAAGTGTGCAGGCAGAACAGCTAGGAAAGGAAAGGAATTCTTAGATCCTGGCCTATACTCCTGGGGATGTGAAAGAGGAGGTAGAAAAAAAAACTAGCAAAGTTATACTGTGGAATCCTGGACTATGGTATATTACATCTCATTGTGAACCTGCATTTTATCTTTACAGGAAACACTGTATGAATAAAAATATCTTTCTCCCAGCCCACTCTCACCTCTCTTTAGAAAGATGAGCTCTCTTCGAGTAACTCAAAAATCACAGATGGACAAAGTTATACATTTACCGTAATGTTTCATGTAGCAAGTGTTGTCTCAAAACATGAAACTGCTACAAAGTGGTCATGACTACTTTAAAACACGTATTTTTTTCCTCTCCAACAGTCAAAAATAAAGAAGGGTGTAGTAAATAAAACAGTGGAAGGATGCCAAAAAGGTATTTGTCTTCATGTTATTTTGTGGCTTACCACATCATACTGAAGATTTCAGTATTATACCATGTTGAATGTTATATGAATTTGCCTGCCAGCATAGAGTGGTTCCCTTCTCTTCAGTTGTTGTAAGAAGTAAATCCTCTCTTTTAATTATAGATTAATTTAGGTGGGAAGTGGTTATACATATAAGAAAATTAAACTACCATCTATTTTACCTATGTCAATCGCATTAAAACAAAACTATGAAAAGTCTATGCAATCTCATCATGATACCTCTCAAGTTCTAAAATGCTTTGTCAGTATTTTTTACTTCATACTTGACATGGATTTGGAATTAATTTTTATCTATTTTTTTGCTCTATCATTTTCAAACCTTGATGCATTATTTTCTCCCAGCCAGTTCTCATCTTTCTCTTGTTCCTGCACTTGGTATATGCTCAAATTCAAGACCTTGAACACAGTAGAATTCTCACCAAGGATGTTCCAAAAATATTTGGAAGGTGAACAGTTAGTCAGACAATGACTCCTGGTTCTGGGACAGCCATCTGCTCTTTCTTCTCCACTTTCAAACATCATACCTATTTCTAAGGCATTCAGAAATACTAGAAATATTTTCTCTTTCCATTCTCTTAAAAGACTTTCACCTCAGCTTCTCCAGCATCCTTGGAGAAAGAGGATTTGTACTATTGTTTGTGCTATTAGACTGTTTATGATTATTCTTTATTTCTATTTTTAGTTCACCTTTCTCATTGTAGATTTTGGCTTTTCTGGCAACACCTGTCATGCAAATACTGAAATAGCATCAATAACCCTGAAGATGTACATATTAAACGTTCATTACACACACTCTTCAAAGCAAATCCCATTATATCTTGTTGGCTTGTTAGCATTATGTTTTGGTTTTCACATGAGAAGGGTTTTGTGGTAATTAAATATTAGCTTGTGGCTAATATTTACCCTCGCATTCCTCCAATATATGGTGCAGCAACTCTATTTTGAGATGTACCCTAAGTTATTCTTCAGATTTAGTGCCACAGATAGGCTTATGTTCTACTAAGCCAAAGTCCTATATGACAATTCCATTACTTCCTTCCTTTTACTTTCAAAAAATACTACTCATTTTTAAATATTAGGTTGGTGCAATTTCCCCGATAGACAGCAAATATCTGAATTTATATTCACACATTTTATAAAATGCAGGTTGCATAATATAGCATGATGGCTATATTCCATTATGCTTCATTACTAGGTTGAAAATTACTGACACAGGTGGAGTTTTCCTCTTTAGTATTCTGTCATTCTAAATTATGATTGCACTGTAGGTTACTCTATGTAGCAAATAAACTAAATACAATTCCTGCATGGCACCCTACTAACAGTGAGCAACACCTTCCTTCCCAGGTGGCCCTGGGGGGTTACTTAAATTCTAACTAGGTAATTATGCTACCTGCCTGAGGTCTCCTTCAAACTTTGCAAATGTATTCTCCATTTGTCGTGATTTTGTAGTGGTACCGCAGGCTATGAAACAGCTGCACTTGGGTACTACAGCAATCTTGGTACCTCAGTATAACTTACCTCAGTTGTTTTCCATATTCTTTAGAATCATGGGATTAAAACTGATAGAAAGTAACTTGGTGGTAGTGATGGTGGTGTTTGTTTTTAGTATTTAAAAATAGATAATTGAGTCCATCGGCTTCCTCAAGATACAAAACTACTCATTCTTCAGCTGTAATGCTAATGGTTGGCAAGTTATCTAAGGTGTCCGACATTGCTTCAGAAAGCAATGTTAAATTAATTCTAGAGAAAAGCATGCAATCACTGATAAGTCTTAGGGAGCAGAGCAGGAATGAAAGTAAAACAAGGAGAAATCACCAGTAGACTGGGGCTTTCTAATCAGTAATTCCAGATTGAACATCCAAGTTCATGGTACACAACTTAAAGCAGTAAAAGTAGTATAAGACAAAGGATTCAATTAATTCAAGGAAAAGTGATACTTCAATAAACAGCATATTTTGGAATACATCATTTCATCATTATAAAGTACCTAACACAAAGACAAATTCTAGTTCACTTTCAGAAATGTTGAACAGTAGACAGTGATTCAAAGGAGAAACAAAACTCTGCAAACAACAGAACTGCATCAGAGAATAAAGTTCTGTTACATGGCACTAAAGGTTCCATTGTGAAGGTAGTAAATTGTTTATGGCCAATCCAACACTATTACTCATGATTATGTTTACCCTTATGCTCTGTGAGGACTACAGATAACCAAGCAGGAGGAGAAAATTCCTCCTAACAAACAAAAAGCTCATCACATTGGAATGAAGCAGATATTTTCCAAATTATTTCTGGGCGGAAAAAAAAAAATAAAAAAACCAGACCAACACAAAAGTGAGGGAAATATTCTGAACCCAGCTCCTTTTCCTAGTAGCTTAAAAGACTCATCTCGAATTCAGAAACCTACAGGGCAAATCCTGCCCCTTGTCTGATAGAGTTCTGCAAAGAGATTTTCCTCTTTAATGTGAACTAAGCACTGAAGCATCAATTTTTTCTTTCTAAGATTTTGACTGAGATTTCATCAGGGCCTGAGAGAACTTTCTGGTCAAAACTTACATGCCTGCTGATAATTTCCAAATAAAAGCACAAAGACTTCCAATATCTGACTGCGGTAGGGACTATTTACACTAATGTGTTTAAGCAAAAGCATTGTTTTAGGTGGCAGCTTTTGGAAAAATCATTCTATTTAATAGTTTCTTAATTTCCAAGCTCCAAATGAATCATCACATTGTTATATGTAAATAAATATTCACAGTATAGAAGTGATATTTGTGCTTGGAGAAAAGTTAAGGGTATCTCTGGCTTCTCAAATAAGCATTCTCAGTAATAACATATTGGATAACTGACCTAATTTTTGTAAATTATATCATTTAGATATTGCAAATCTTCAATAAATGCGCAAGTGTTGTGTCTAAAAAGACCTTACTACAAAACAAATATTTCAAAAAAAGGCCATTAACTAAAATAAGACACCCTTATTTAGAAGGGATATGTATGTCATTGAGGCATTTTCTCTAATTTAATTCTTCATCAATTAATTCTCCATTCTAGTCCACCATTGCAAGTAATGGAAACTGATTAAAACCTGTAAAGCTTAACTAAATAAAGTAATTGTCTTTAGTAGTGGTACTTACAGTAAAAATTATGTCTTGCTTGTGGGTTCCTCATTTGGTGATGTAATATTCAGAAGTCACCATGCTTTTGTCTAAGATAAAGCATTTCCTTTATTGTTGTCTTTATGGAGTCTTCTGAACAAGTCATTTCGTCATAACATATTCTCTTCTGAAGTACACATATGTTCTGTCTCCGTATTTCCTGTCCAAAATACTAAATGCACAAATAAAAGTAAACTAGTAAGACGCTAATTATGATACATGGCATTTTTATCATGTTGTAAATTTTCATATTACTTTACAAAGGGTAGGTGATTGAATGCGTAAAGAGGTGCTTAGAAACCTGAACCAAAATTACCTGATTCTCTTAAAAGATTGAATAATTGTATCTGAAATGTTCCAGAAGGTTTAAAGAGAACATAGCTTCTTTGCTCTCAATTAATACATGAAAATTAGTGTTACCATTAATCCTTCCTTTCTTAAGCATCATTCACATGAAACATGCATATGCAGCATGGAGTCTAATTGCCACTGAAAGACCCCCAGGATGTTTTAGGGTCAGTTGTGTCTCAAAGTATAAAATTTGTTCCATTGTTTAAAGAAGGAAGATTTACATTGCTACAATTTCCTTTCTTATTTATGAGTTTCCTAAGGAGCAGTTACAAAAGAGGCTATTAAGCATCTTTTCTCAACTGTATCAATAGGTATTGATTAGGAAATTGATGAGGGGTTATTGATCTTAAGGAGGGAGTAACATAATCTTTAGAGTTTGATTTTATTTTCTGTAACATTTTTTAGAAATTTGTCTTCCCCATCCCTCCTTCTTCCCCATGGGCTGCAGGATTATGAATATGTCAGATGCACATTTTGAAAAAGGATTCCAATTTATTTAGTTCTCTACCTTCAGTTGCACGCAGATTTGCTAAGTTCAGATGTCATTATTTTGAGGCATGCTGTTTATATTTTCATTGAATTCCTTAAAAGAAAATAATATGTTGTAGTTATTCCATATTCTAGAAAATTATATCACATAGGAATCTTACACAGAAAATCTGGTCTGTTAGTCATAATATTTGTAAAACACAATTGTCACAGCAGTCACCTAACCAAGTAGACAAAGAATACTATTTTAAGTAATGTGCTGACATGGCAGTCATATAACCTTATTCTTAAATTTCTGACATATCATTATAAATATTTGAAGATATGTGAGGGATTAAGAGAATGAATGCAACCATCTCTCTCTTAAATTCTATGATCCATTTTTAAAATATATGCATCCACAAACAAAGGAATATCTTCATCAGCAAAAGAAGTCTAGTTTGACCTCTGGGACTAAATTTGTAGCCAAACAATTGTGCATGCTTCATTTCCAATACACTATTTATTCTCTGAATTCTTTTATGGCCAACAGATGAACTCCTCTAGCCAACAAAACAAAACAAACAAAACAAAACAAAAAAAAACCTCAAACAAAAACAACAAAAAACCCACACAAAAAAAACCAAAACCAAAAGAAACAAACAAAAAAAAATCTGAAAACCTCCTTGTTTCTGAAGGCTGTGTTACATAGAAACTCATTCCCCACTCTTATTCAGTCAAAAAGGAACTTTTCTCAGGAATTTCACAGGTGGTAATCCAGGCTCAGCTCTGGAAACAGAAGCACAAGCGATAACACTAAACCATAGTGCTCATGGCCAGTCGTATGATGTCATTTCTAAGATTTTCACAGAACTTCTTAATAGAGAGGAGTGCCATATGTGAGTCCCTGTGATAACACTTCGATAGTTTCACATATCTAACTCTCACAACTTTCCACCAGAAGCTCTAAAAATAGTTAATATTTTCCTTAAAGGCCTGAAGTCAGGCAAACATTTTAGAACACCAGGAGGGAGTTTCTTTGATTGTTAGTCTTTTTCTGTAGTTAAAATTTGGAAATACGAATTGCAGTTGACAAAGACCAAACAAAATAAGAACACATAGTATTTTTTGTTAACTTTAAAACTTACCAAGAGCCTGACAGCTATGATGGAGATGCACATGCCAATTAAAGGAAATCTGTTTAGCAGATTTTAGCTATGTATCATTTGGTTACTAATCACTAGTGCAAGGAGTTTTTAAATCAGAGAATTTTTCTGGTGCATTTTAGGTACAGGATCCCAGCTACTCTGTAAGCAACTGCTTGCAGTTCTGATAGGCAATGCTCTTCTGCTCCAAGTGATACAGATCTCTTGTTCCAGCCTTCTGTCTCTCTGAGAAAACAAACATGTACATTCTACCACCTAAGAACCAAACAGATCAACCCCACAGAAAACCAAGACGCAGGAATTTTAGGTAAAAAATAAGTAAGAAGTTCTTGCAACTAACAAAAATCATCAAAGATGGTCAAAGCAAGCCTGTGAGCTTTGAGCTTGCTTCACTGTGAGCTGAAAGCCCTAAATTATCATGAGAGATTTTCCACATAGCATGTATTTCTGCTCTAATTCTGTTTTGATTGGTTGGCTTTTTCTTCTACAGGCAAAACTATTTGTCTGGTGTGTATGCTTATGAAATGCTTTCAAATTATCAATTCTCTTTACTTAAGCCATTTTTGATCATTTGGTTATTACACAAGCACACTAATTGCCTGTTCTCATTTCTCATTTCTCTTAAGTTGTGTAACTTATTTTCCATGAGCAACTGCCACAACTCCCTGTAAATCTAGTGTGCCTGCACTTGGTACCGACAATAACTAGGAAGGTATGAAATAAGTTCACTTAATATGAGTCATTTAATGAAAATATTTGAGTGTAAATCCAGAGTATGAGAAGAGTTTGACTCTATGCACCAGAAATTAATTGACAGGTTTTCTTGGAATCTAAGGAATCTCTGCTGGTTGTCCACTGGGAATTAGGGTAGATCAAGTTATCTTTCCTTTGATAAAATATTGCAAATCTCATTTTGTAGTCTAAGATTATGCAGATTATGAATTTTCTAGAAACTGGAAAAACTATTACAGCTAGTAGATCTTATATTAATTTCCATTTTGCCCTTATTATTTCCTTCCTTTCTTTTTCCTCCCCTTTTCTCTCCAACCTTGTCCCCAGAAATGTTTTTTTCAGGATCTCTTAGTCTCTGCTCTCTTCTTCTGCCATCTCTGATGGCCCAGAAGATCTTGGAATCATAGAATCATAGAATCAGCTGGGTTGGAAGGGACCTCCGAGATCATCAAGTCCGACTCTTGATGCAACACCGCCGTGGTTACTAGACCATGGCACTGAGTGCGACATCCAGTCTCATCTTAAAAAACCTCCCGGGATGGAGAATCCATCACTTCCCTGGGCAGCCCATTCCAATGGCTGATTACCCTCTCTGTAAAGAATTTCTTCCTAATTTCTAACCTAAACCTCCCCTGGCACAGCTTAAGATGGTGCCCTCTTGTCTTACTGATAGCTGCCTGGGAGAAGAGACCAACCCCCACCCGGCTACAACCTCCTGTCAGGGAATTGTAGAGAGTGATGAGGTCTCCCTTGAGCCTCCTCTTCTCCAAGCTGAACAACCCCAGCTCCCTCAGCCTCTCCTCATAGGACTTGTGCTCAAGTCCCTTCACCAGCCTTGTTGCTCTTCTCTGGACCTGCTCCAGCACCTCAATATCCTTCCTGAGCTGAGGGGCTCAGAACTGGACAGTTCTCAAAGTGTGACCTCACCAGAGCTGAGTACAGAGGAAGAAACACTTCCCTGGTCCTGCTGGTCACACTGTTCCTGATACAGGCCAGGATCCATTGGCTTTCTTGGCCACCTGGGCACACTGCTGGCTCCTGTTCAGCTTCCTGTCAATCCAAACTCCCAGGTCCCTTTCTGCCTGGCTGCTCTCCAGTCACTCTGCCCCCAGCCTGTAGTGCTGCAGGGGGTTGTTGTGGCCAAAGTGCAGGACCTGGCACTTGACCTTGATCCTCATCCTGCTGGAATCACCCCAACTCTCCAGCCTGTCCAGGTTCCTCTGTAGAGCCCTCCTGCCTTCCAGGTGATTGACACCCCCCCCAACTCAGTGTCATCTACAAATTCACTGATGGTGGACTCAATCCCCTCATCTAAATCATCAATGAAGATATTAAACAGGACTGGGCCCAACACTGATCCCTGGGGGACACCACTAGTGAACGGTCACCAGCTGGATGCAGCACCATTCCCACCACTCTCTGGGTCCAGCCCTCCAGCCAGTTCCTAACCCAGCACAGAGTGCCCCTGTCCAAGCCATGGGCTGCCAGCTTTTTCAGGAGTTGTGCTGTGGGAGACGGTGTCAAAGGCTTTGCTGAAGTCCAGGTAGACACATCCACAGCCTTCCCCTCATCCATCAGGTGGGTCACCTGATCATAAAAGGAGATCAGGTTGGTCAGAAAGAACCTGCCCCTCCTAAACCCCTACTGGCTGGGTCTGATCCCTTGTCCATCCTGTAGGTGCTATGTGATTGCACTTGGGATGATCTGCTCCATAACCTTGCCAGGCACTGAGGTCAGGCTGAAGGGCCTGTAGTTTCTCAGGTCCTCCTTGTAGCCCTTTTTGTGGATGGGTGTGACATTTGCCAATTTCCAATCATCTGGGACCTCCCCAGTGAGCCAGGACTGTTGGTTGATGATGGAGAGCGGCTTGATGAGCTCTTCTGCCAGCTCCTTCATCACCCTTGGGTGGTTCCCATCTGGTCCCATAGACTTGTGGGGATCCAAGTGGCTCAACAGGTCACTAACTGTTTCCTCCTGGATTACAGGGGTGCTATTCAGCTTCTTATCTCTTTCTACAAGCTCCAGAAACCAGCTGTCCTCAGGACAACCTGTCTTACTGTTGAAAACTGGGGTAAAGAAGATGTTAAATACCTCAGCCTTTTCCTCATCTTCGATAACTATATTCTCACCCATGTCCAATAAAGAATGGAGGTTTTCCTTGCCCCTCCTTTTGCTATTGATGTATTTGTAGAAGGACTTTTTGTTATCCTTCACGGAAGTGGTGAGATTAAGTTCAAGTTGTGCCTTCCTCTCTCTAATTTTCTTTCTACATGACCTAACTATATTCCTAACGATACTCTTCCTGAGTATCCTGAGCCCTTTTTTCCATAATTGGTAGGCTCTCTTCTTTACCCTAATTTCCTTCAAAATCTCCCTGTTCAGCCAGACCGGCCATCTTCCCCACCAGCTTGCCTTTCAGCACACTGGGACAGCCTGCTCCTGTGCATTCAAGACTTCCTTCTCGAAGCATGTCCATCCCTCCTGGACCCCTTTGTTTTCAAGGGTTGTTTCCCAGGGTACACTCTGAATTAGTCTTCTGCAGAGGCCAAAATCTGCCCTCCGGAAGTCCAGCACAGAGGTTTTATTGATGGCCCTCCTTGCATCCCTGAGCATTGAAAACTCTGTTATTTCATGGTTAGATGAATTTTAGGTTTAAAAAAAACAAAACCAAAAAAAACCAATAATTAGTTCCATGAGTTTATCTGTTTTATGAATGGTTTGGGCATATTTTTTTGCTTTATTCTGTATTTTTGTCCATTTATCTGTAGTTTTTTTCCTGTGTGATTGCAATTGCAGTTGTGAATATACTGCATCAAAAGTCCGAATTCTTAGTTTCAGTAGAGTTCAATAATACTCTTAATCCCTCAAAAATTGCTTTACCTCTCTCTCACTTTTCATGAAAAACTCCATGAATTGATTCCAAGTTTGTCTTGATGAAATATCCTAATACAAAAATACAGCCAGTTTTGACTGGTGTCCCAAAACACGCAATGCATGTGCACAGCAATCTAGGCTTTTGAGCAAAATACATCTACTGTTGCAACAGACCCCAGAACCATTTTCTCTTATGTATCAGAGAAAATCTTACTGTGTCATACTGGCTGATACAAGACAGAAAACATTTTAAGCTTCAAATGCCTTTTTGGATTTCTACCATAAGACATAAACCTGTTGACGTACTGTAACAAATACAACAAATTACTCAAATTGCCCTTCTCTGAAGAAGATTATAAAAGATCTTCCTGCTGACAAAGTTCAACAAAGTTCAGATGCTTGCCTCACACCTAAGGTACGGAAAGTTACCAAAAAAGGTTGAAGGGGAAATACTTGCTGGTCCCTTCTCACATCACAAGACAATTAACACCAGCTAGTTACTAAAAATACTAAGCTAAAGACATCCAGTTACTTCCTCAGCTGGAGTAACTGGCCTCAATTCCCAGTATCTGAGAAAATGGGCCAGCTCCAAACATAGTCCAGGTTCAAAGCCAGTGCACAGAGAACTCAAGCACACAGCAAAGTTGCTCACTCGGTTTCATCCCATGAGCGCTCTCAGTCTGTTTCAGAGGAGATAAAAAAACAATCAGTCCTCCACATCTTCCTAAAGCCTCCCTCTCTCTTGTACCTGAAGGTATTTATGTCCTTTTCCTGCTTCAACACAAACAGATGAGTTCCAGGAATTGCTGGTGTTGATTTTAACCAAACTGTCTGACTTTGTGCTGAAATACAGTGAAGACTGCTCATATACTACCTTATGGTGAATCAGCTTTTAGTAAGTTGTTGTTTGCCACCTCTTAGCTTCTAGCTACCAGTTCTCATGTCAGCCACAATGCCTGAAAATTGTCCAATAGTTATACTGTAAACCTGCTAACCCTTGAAATGGGCAAGTTTAGCATTTCATAATGCAAGCTCTAAATGAGCTTGGGTAAATAAACCAATACTGCACTCTTTGACTGAATCTGTGGCTGTCATGGTTTAAATGTGGACTGTTTTCCTTATTTAAATAAAGACATCAACTATCTTGTCTTATAAAGATACAACTTTCCTAAAGGTGTAATTTTTATATATTTATACCAGATATGCCATCTGTAGGGATAAAGTCCACCACTGGGTGATACCATTATGTTATCAATAAAATATTTAAAGTAAATATTTATCTTATAAAATCTGATCAGATTAATTTAATTCCTTTTGAAATCAATGACAAAGCACAAATTCCCACATACAACTCTTAGGAGTTAGAAATATTAACTATTTTTCTAATTAAAAATTCACCTCCTTTCAAAGACATATGGACCCTGTCGAACCAATCCTCTGTATACAGGTTCCATAATGCTTCTCCATTCAATCTCATATCATTTTACTGAGGCAATATTGACTCTATTCTATTGTACAGATACAAATACTTGGGCAAAATAAAGCATCTTAACTGTGCCTGAACTGGAAGTATTAGGGATAAAACTGCTCCTGCATTATACTTCAGCCTGTGAATCACACATCAGTTACAGAAAAGTCATGCAATGCCTAAAAAATGGTGATCTAGGTAAAAGTGTGAACCCCTGTACCTTCAACAGCATCATGGGCAGAACTGTACTAGTGGCACCACTGATATCAGGTATAACTAAACTATTTGAAATGATGACTGTTTTCATCTAAGAAATGAGAAACAGACCCACAGGAACTGAATTGCAAATTTGAGATGCAAATTCATATTTTTAAGGGTATATACATCTATGTACACATGTTGGCACAAAAAAGTATTATTACACAATAGGAATATCATACTACACTGACACACAACCACAGCTGCAGTGAAAGCAAAAGATGATGAACCCAAAACTGAAGAGAAAATTCTTTTCACTCAGTGTGACAAGAATTTAAAAGATCCAAATGAGTATAGGCATTTATGTGACTAATTTTATGTAGAAGGATATTCAGAACTATGTACTTGATATGAAAGTTGAAAAGAAGTTAATATTTTGTAGTAATTCTTAATAAAATTTCTCTTTACTAATATTTAAGATGAGAAATCATTTAAGAAGTGTGAAAAAGCCACAAGACTAAGGCTGATATGGAAAAATAGCACAAGAATAATTATGGAGAAACAGCACAAGAGTGAAATAACAGAATCAGAAGGACTAAGAAACAAAATGAGTTCTAAAAGCCATGATGGATTAAAAAAAAAAAAAGCAACCAAAAAGAGAGTTTTATTAATACTTCAAAATTTAGTGAAAAACAAAGGAAAGTACAGATTCATTACTTCACAAGGCAAAAAGCAAACAACAGATGAGTCAGAGAAGGTTGAAGCCTAATGAAACAAGGAAGACTATGCAATTAATGTTGTCTTACCTTTCTAAGCTGGAGTTCCCCCCAAGAATAAGATGCCCCATATCTCCACAGAAAATCTGTGTAACAGTGAGGTAAGTATATGGCAGTCACCAGGTTGCTGTTAAAATAACATCTATGCTGTGGCCATAAAAGGATCTGGGAAGGAAAAATGAACCATTGTGGCCATTTTACAGGGAACAGTGTGGCATAAGAATGTATTTGGCTTTTAGGGGAAAGGATAGGATTATGACAACTTGTGTTTCTAAGAAAAGCGCTCTCATCTTGAATGATACTGCATCAGCCTCAGAAATGGCCTCCTAGCCAACAGTTAGGGGAAGGAATGAGTGTTCATGAAAATGCTGCCAATTTGGAGGAGAATGGAGTATGAAAAGGGAGAAATTTGGGAAACCAACAATCCCATTCTGTCCTGTTTTAATCTGGCACAGCAGCTTTCAGCTATGTACTGCATTCATTTTTCTTATAAGATCATCCTCCTCCAAAGAAGAGAGAAACAGCCTTTCCTTAAGCAGATGATCTCTTCATACATGCACACAGACTGCCAATTTCAGCCTCACCAAGGGCGGATTTAAGAGCTGGATTCTGCTTCTCCTGGATGAACAGAGTCAAATGGATGCTGTCTGCAGTTAGATCTGCAGTAACTTGCTATACCCAACAGGTCTGTAGAGACAGGATTAATTTGAAGACTGAGAGACTGTATCACTGGGAAGAGACAGCATAACTCAGTATCCCTAGCACGAAAATGGAGTTATTTACTGTCACTTTTCAGAAACTGACTAGAATTTGTTTCAATTATACAAGACTACACTTCAGTTTTAGAAAATATGGGTGTTTTTGTATAGCTGAGGCAGATGGATGGTTGTTCTGTCTCAGAAAAACAGAAAAACAATACTCCATAAGAGAACATTTAAATATTTATATGTAAAATAGGTGATACCAGACACTCAAACATCTTGCACATGTCATTTGCATTCAATTAAGCTGTTTTGTTTAATGATGGAAATGTGACATTAGGAAATTATAATGAGCCTTTCTGATGAGTCTGACTGCCATCTGAGTAGCATCTATGGAGCAAGACTGGCTTCATAACTTGCTTCATCCCCATCACCCACTCAGCACTTCTGCCATAAGTCTCAATTCTACATTGCTATAGTAGAGAGGTGAAAAATCTTACCCGAGAAACATCAACACATAAATGAGTTGAGCCAAGAGGTAATCTGACAGCTACATTTCTCTTTCAGTGCTGCTGGGCAGTGTATTCCAGATGGTGTGGGTGCTGTGAACATCTCCAATTGCCTTCATTTGAAGGAAGGTAAAAGTGCCATAGTCCTTTGAAAAGGTCAACACTAGTAACTCTCTCAGTAATAGCATAAAGAAAATCTAAGATGTAAGTTGCCTATTGTTAAATACAATAATTATGTTAATGGACAGCCACTACAGATGTACCTCAGCCTTTCTAATGATTTCATAACCATGAAGAACAAAATGATTTCTACTTCCCATGGAGTACATATGTCAGATTTAACAATTTGAAAGATAAATAAGAACTGAACTGCTAAATCCTTACTAGCATTCAACATCCATGAAAATTAAAATGTTCTCCATTGCACTTAAACAGAGGGCATTAGATATTTTCAGGTCATGATCTGAAACATAATATAATCTTGGCCTGAAGGCAAAAGGATTAAACAGATATATTTCCAGTCATTTCTGTACAAAGTATAGAGAATCACTGCTAAAAAGTGAATGTGCTTAAATCTGTATTCAAAATACCCTAAAGGACAAGGTTCTTCAAAGTTGCTGTGAGCTGTATTGCTCTTCCATGGACTTATAGACAACTGGGCCTTATGGATATTTGAGTTCTATAAATAGGTTGTAGGAAGCGTGTGTTTCCTCCTACAATCATATAGCGAGATGGTGCTAACTGGTATACTTGAGGAAGAGAATTTATTCTTCACCAATTCACCAGGTGAGGGAAGAGTGGTGCTAAAAATGCATTCTGTTTCTGCTTCCTCCTGTCATGTTAGTTACACAGTCAAGAAAAACTCTTATAAGGATACAGAAGTGTCCTCCTACTCCTGTGACACATAAACTTACGTTTCAAGGCCAGCAACAATCAGACTGGATGGGAAGAAAGAAATAGAGGCAAGGATGAATATAGGACTGGAATGCATATCTATTACACTGACTGCAGCAATTTGGAAAAGCAAGCTGAAGACAGGGACAGGAAAATCACAGAAAGTTTCATGCTTTTTCTGTCCCAAAGCCTTTAAAAGCTAAGATTGTTTTAATTGTCCCAGGGAAGGTTGAGGAATAAGCTGACAGGGCAAAGGAGGTAACCAAACTCAACTCAATTTTCTTGCCACCCCTTGTTATCAGGACAGGAGCAGCCTAAATCCAGCCTTAGCCCCAACCGTTAACTTTTGCCACAGAAATAAATGTTCCCACATTGATGGAAAGCTTTGCAGTAGCAAGAGAAAAACTTGTTTGCCAACTTTTTTTAGCCTATACCTTCCCCTTGAAAGGGAAATTACATATCTCTAACCTTTCTTCTCACCAACCTGTCATTTTACATGTTGTTTCTGCATTTCTTACAAATGTTGCCAGTTACCAGAAGAAAAAAATCCAAATCATCACACATATTCCTAAATCCACTTGAAGGTACTAAATGTAACAATATGATAAAATGGTACCAATTACATTACATTAAAAATCCAAGCACCTAAAAGCATGAAAATGAATAATTAAGAACATCAACCTACTGTCCATGATATCCCCACATTATGCCTATTTCAACATAATGCCATTTACTGTCGCACCTTTATTGTTTTAAAATATATAATTTTGTTTTCTTGATGTCAGTAGCTAAATGTGTCCACTGAAAAGAGTGGGGTCAGGGAGAAAGGTACATAGAAACAGAAAACAAAAAAAGAAAAAAAAAAAGAAAGAGAAACATTACTTAGCTATTAGAAATCAGTTATATTGAATACTGCACCTTGGCTTTTATGGAGAATGAAAGACATGAGGTACTGCAACTTGAACCCATGATGCAATGGAGGTCTAGCAGAACAAGAAAAATAAGCCCAAAATACAAAAAACATCAAATGCAGGATGATCATCTAGGCAAAGGATAGGACTGCTATAGAACAGCTTCTCCAGCAAAGACATTCTAAATTTGTGAATGACCATCCCCACCCCTAAATAACAGCATTTCCACCAAATTGAATTGCATCTAAGCAGGCCATGCTTTTGGAAGGGGGAATGAGTCATCTGTTATTATTTTACACCAGGTCATTCAAAATAGAAAGCTTAATCTGACCTCTTTAAAGTAAGAATGTTATATTTTGATCAGGCCAACCTGAAGGTATTGCATAAAAAGGATATAAAAGAGTTGAATAAGCATTCATACAAATATTTCCAATTTAACAATTTCAGTTATCTATGCATTCTTTTTCTTTAAACTGACAAGAGACATTTCATAGAGCTGAGCACAGAAAACACATTTCAAAACCCCATTCTCAGCTCTGAATTTCACATTCTCACATGCAGGAACTGGGACCTAATCTGAAACCACTCTCTTTTACAAGTCCATGGGAACTGTGCCATTCACTTCACCCTTGTTAGAATATCACCTATGTACCCCTCTAACTTGAGGACTAAAACATCAGGGCTGATTTTGCAGGTTTGCCATTGCACATCTTTTATTTGTTGCTATTTAAGCAGAAGTCCTTGAAGAACTGAGAGACTGATCATGTTATTGGAGCCATTATACTGAAAGAATGCAAGAACAGCTTTGAAAGAATTCAGGTAGTATCTGGATAAACATATGAGGGAGATGAAACCTGAAGATGGATTTCACAAGCTCAAAGAGAACAGATCATACTGAATTATTCATCCAGCTCCAAACTTTGATTAAATCCATAGCTCGTGGCTGAGAGCTCAAGCCAACACAGACTTACAACTGAACAAAATTTAATACCAGAAACAGTTCCATCAGTAGTGTTGCAGAGCAAGCTACAGTTTCTCCTTCTCTCATTTTCGAGATACACTCAGTTAAGGTCTTATTGTCTTGCTTATGAAAGAAGGGGGGAGAAGAAGACTTACATATTTCTAACCTGCAGTTCAAAAAAATATAGATGCCTTTTTACTTTATAAAAAGACACTTTTCTATAGCATTATATTTTGTAATAATAGAACTATATAAAATCAGGCAGTACTTGAAGCCAGTTTTAAGACAATATTAACTGTCAGTCAATGAATATGGATAGTTTGTTTAAATCCTTGAATCTGCAACAGGAGCAGACAAAAGTTACTTTCTGTCTTTAAGTTGGCCACATCTGAGTAGTTGCTACTTGCAACTGTGAAGTATTAGAACATAGCCATTGTAGGAAGCAGGATATCTGACTTGATCAGTCAATAGTCTAATGTGATTCAGAAAGCCCCTGTCTCCTCTAAATCTCACAGAAATATAAATGTTACACAAGTAGGCTTGATAAAATCAGACTACTCTCATGGTCTCTTTCTAATGCACAAGGCAGACTGCTCCTGATGTACGAAGCATAAACTCAATCATGTCAAATGGTTCTTGAGAGATACAGCTTGTTATTTGTGTTCTGCCTATTCAGAGTTTTGTTCAGAGAAGCGATGTACTGATGAAATGTCATGGCTTTGCAGTCTCCCTTTTTCCTGATGACTATTCCATCTGAAGTTTAGTCTGTCAAACTGGAGGAGTAAGAGGTTGCAGAGTGTCCTACAAAGTGCCATGAATTCTGTACCAGCAGAATGTATGTATATGTGTAATTTATACTGAAATGACATTTGGCATCCCCACGCCTTCCTGTGTTGTTTGGGGCACAAAAATAAACAAACAGGAGGCATATTTGTTTTGCTTTTTTCAATGCAGAAATTAGAAAATGTCAGACTTGTCGTGCATAATGCTTTCAAAGGATAAGATTCTCTAGGTCAATTCTCCTCCTATTTCATTTGTTTTTCTACTGGTGGAATTATATTTACTTGAATGGAATTGCTCTTGATCTACTCAAGTGTGAGAACAAAATAATCTAATTCCTTTGTCTTTTTCAAATCAACACTGTTGTGATACTCCCAATTCTTTCAACACTTCTATGATTTTCAGAAAATGTCCTGAAAATACTACAGAAACTGATCTTCTTTAATCTGTTTTATCTTGGTCAAATTCCAAGCCTCATGTAATTTTTGCAGCTAATATTACCTCATTTCACAATAAGGCTTTGTACATTTTTTTCAGATCATAACCTTCCTTAATATAATTGCTATAATTGTACTTCAGCAAGAGCACTTGAATGGTTGAGAAAAACATCTTATTAAATCTATGATAAAGTAGGGGCTGAGCAATCATATGCTGGAAGGGGAAAAAAATCACCAGCAACAGCACATTACAAAGGTTGCAAAGTGCCTTGATGATCTGACTGTGGCTCTCTGATTGATGAACAGCAATAGATATGCATAAAAGGGTGTGGGTGCCTCGAGAGTGCCTCTGCCTCCAGAGAAGTCAGAGAAAAGGAAAAACAAAATGCTCTACAGAAACCCACTCTCTTGCCTGGACTGACAAGCATAAAAAAAAAAAAGCATATACATTAAACGTAAGTGTAATGAAAAAGTATCTGTCCTCATATATACTCTGTTTCAGCATATTCGTACAAATTACCCTCCTGTGCTGGTTGTATGTAGCCATTTAACATAGGACAAATTTGACTCACTATTGACTTCTATTCTAACATAAACCAAACCAGCAACAATAACTCTGCAAAAAACTAGGACTGCAATCCAGTCCCTTAATCACTCGGGTAGAAGTGGCAGTTTCAGGTGAAAGGATATCCAGCTGCCCTGCCAGAAGTGAGCGTGGGGATTACTACAGGTAGCAAAAAACATGTAGTGCCAATGGCAGAAGACACCAACAATGACATATCTACAAGACCTTTGCAGAGGCAAGTATTCCAGCTATTTCCTAGACTCCATGGGACAGATAGATATCAAGCTCACACAAATTCAGCTGCCACCAGTGTGGAAAAAAACTTAATCATAAGAATTGAGCAGGAAATGAGTTCTTTGAGAACCTTCAGAATGCAAGAATCACAGTAAAACACTTCTCTCTCTTTGTAATATCTCTATACACCAGTGCCTATACTGGAAAACATTACCAAAGAGCAGTCTCTAGGAACAGTTTTAGTATCTACAGTTTCTAGTAGAGGACCCCGGTCTTTGGAACTGCTAGGTTTTTTAAGGGTTATATGGCAAATATTAACAAAATTTTGCCCAGTATAAGAAGAAGATGGGGAAAACAACAGCATACAAATTTCTAAGGTTTAGGGAAATAAAATGTTATAGAATTTTGGAGCAGGGTGGGCTTTTGTTTATTTTTTTGTCTTGGGAATGAGTAAAATCAGATGATAATTTATACTTGATAATTGATATTTGAACACTTTTGTGTTAAACTTTTAAAGAGAGTACTCCCTAATTTCTAACCTATATTCTGCTGTGTTTCATAGAAATCCCATGTCAGTGGGATTCATCTGTAGAGGGCTACATTTTCCCCACTGCTATAGCAATAAGTCTCCCAGTTTTTCCTGCTCCAAAAATTACTAGAAGGAATCATAATCTTCAGCAACATATAGTTATTTTCTATAGTTACAACTATGGGTTATAGTAATTATGTGCTGCACTGATGGCAAAACTCCACAGACTGGAGAACAAGGTACCAATACTGAATTCACTGAACAAAAATTCACATTTGTGTTGGTAAAGCAATAAATATGTCCAGTGTCTGCTGCCAATTCAATACTGCTTCTTGCTATTATATCACACAGAAATCTCTACAAATAATTCCTGCATCTTTAAATGTAAAATTTATGGTGACTCAAGGACATGGAGGATAAATTTTTACCTGTTATATGTCAGCAATGGAAGACCTATTCCTGCCCCTTTTTTGATCAGTATCTTTCCACTACTGTGTCTTTCTGAAATTATGAATAAAACCCTGTGAAATAAACCACATTGAACATTGGTTCTTTTAGATTTTCCTATCTGCAAAGCTGTTTAGCAGATTCATTTCTTTTTAGCCCAAGTTGTTACAGTGTTTAATTGTTATCTGACCCAAATATCCCAAAACCTAGAAGTAGCTGCTTTTATCAACGCACGGTCATTAACAAGCTTCACACCAAAATAAACATTTGGCATGCTTATAATTGCATCCCACCTTAAAACTCAAGAGCCAAAGCCACCTGTTCTCTTGCATTCTCTACTCCTTGCTTCCTTCTCTATGACCTGGAAAATATTCCCACAGGAAGTTATCCTAGAGCAAGTCAACTGTCATCTAGGACCTTATATCTGGAACATGGCCCTTCTGTGCATAGATACAGTTTAAGGAGAAGATCAGCACGCTGTAGTGTAGGCCTGTAATCCAAGAAGCTCCTTCGTTTTCAATGACATCAAAGGTATCTTAACTTTGGCCTTTAGAAATCTAGAGAACGATTAAAATTTTGCAATACTCTGACAACAGCTGCTTTAAGCAGAAGTTACCAGATGGTAATATTTGTGTGGGTACCATGTCATCTGGCAAGGAACAAGCTAATGATGCACAAAATGCTTTGATGCACAGCCTTCAAGCAGTAAACTTAAAGTTATATGAGGCCATACAAGGACTCATTTACACTGCTCTGCAATTATGTTTGATACAAATAATTTTTACCAATACAAGCTTACAGGTAGAGGTGACACAAAGTTATTTGGTGCATAATGTTTGTTGGTATAAAGTAAGTGTCATTCCTCAAAATGATTAATATTTTTGAACTTCTGCATAAATTTTCTACAGATCATATTTTATATATATTGCAGTTAGGATGGTGAATGTTTGGAATATAACAATCCTGCAGTCATATGGAGATTAGAGCACAGGCCTCTTTCAGTCATATTTTGGAAATGGAACATGATGACAGCCTAAAACCCCAAAACCAACCAAGCCTGTCAAGTTAAAGGAAAACCACTGGAAAACTCAGGAAATACTATTTATATGGGTATATCATCAACACAGACAAGATTAGAGTTGTTCCCTGCAAAGAACAACTTTGTATTTCAAGGCAGCTAGTTTCAGAGCTATCTGCTCTATGTATATGCATAAGAGGCTCTGATTCAACTCCTTTGATATGAATATGATTGATAACAGAAAAATGACAGGAAGAGTAAGTGGATTTTTCGCACTGGTCTTGCAAGGATGTGTGAAGACTCTGAAGACTCAAAGCATCAATATCCTGCTCTTTTATTTACTGAAGAAATCCACAGAGCATTTTTCATGCAGAAGTAAAAGTATCTATGAAACCATGTGCTATTTCAAGAAATATATGGTTGTGGTCTGCATTTCAATTCTTACTCCAGAGTTCACACACCCTATTGGTAATCAACCTGGCTATGCAAAATGCAAAACTAAAAATAGACCTTCACATGCACCTTGATTTCACTCTTTCATTTGATCCTTGAGCACTTGCACTACAAAAATGAGCATCTATTTAAAGTATACACTTTTACAGATCAAGGCTCAGTTGGAATCTCCCTGAAAATCATGTTGAACATGTAGCCTGCTGATTTAAATTGCAGTGTTGAAATCTTTATAAAAGAACACAAAATAATTCTGAGTGATTAGTTCAACATTTTGGTGTGCTTGAAAGCTCCCTGAATTTGGGGGTTTTGTTTGTTTCACTGAAAAAGTAGCAGGCTTGCTTTGAATTAAATAATCCATTTCTCATAAAATAAATTTATCATAAAATAAGAGAAGTCAGCTGATAGATAACCAAACTTGACCAAGGTCAGATAAATTATGTTCATGAATATATTCCTCTATAAAGCACAAATATATTACTCATTTCTATTATTACTTCTCTTAGGAAAGAGTCCCTTAGGCATACATATGCCATATAATCCACTGTTTAAAATAAACTAGAGCAAAACTCACTTTAACTGGTCTAAATCAGCTACTAGTCTGTGACTCTGGTGGTCATCCTTTGTTCTTCTATCTTGCTATTTAGGACTTCAGAGAAAGTAATTAGAGTGATAATTGTTGTCCTTAGAAATTTAAGACAGAATAATCTCATCAAATCATATCAACTTATTTATGTATTTTTTTATTTGTTCTGTTGGACAATTTCTCCCGGACAACTATTATATTCAATATCCTCAGTATATTAGCATCCTGTAGTAATGTATTTAAGTTGGGCATGTTTATTATATTTATTAACCAGAGGACAAAAATAACAGAATGAGATGTAGTAGAGTACATACATCTTCTGTGTAGTTAGCAAGAAATGTATTTAATTGTTTCTTCTTCATGTTTGTTGATTTAAGTGAAAGTCAACAACAGATTCTAAGTTCAATACAATTTACTTATTACAGACCAAATTCTATTTCAGAGGTTTGAGCAACCCTGGAATTTAGGTACTATTTCCATATCCACCCAGATACAATCAGTTTAGTATACCTGAGTGCCTGTCTTTGAGAATTGACACAAGTATGCACACGGAACAGAGTACAAGAACAGCATAAACAAAAATCATCTCTCTTGGCAGACCCTCACAGGTCTATCACAATAACATTACATCTGTCACCATTTTACCTTGACTTACTTCATCAATATTTCTGCTTTCTCCAAGAAAAGAATTTGTGTTTAAGCCACAAATTTCACATGCAACTCTAAATTCCCCTGAATTTTCAGATTAAGAGATATGTCGGAAATTTTAACTTTATTTTCCTGTAGCAGGGAAATTATTCTTACAAAACAATAGTTCTCCCCTGTCCAAGTACAGTAAGTGAGCACACACTTGATTCTCCTGTGTGCAATTGTACAATTAAGCTTTTCCTATGCTGTTTATTTGCCATGATTTCACTTTGATCACATCTATGTACTGGAGTATTCAGCTGACAGAACAACTGGCTTTCTTTTTAAATAGTGGATGAAGAATGATGAAAATAGAGAAAATGTGCATCCAACTTAACACTGGAATTTAGATACATGATAAAATATCTAAAATGCTAAGGATGTGATGACCCAGGGAGCTTTTTTGTTTCATGAATCATCATAGGACTTTTAGTGTTACATGGAGACAACACAAAAAGTCATTTAGACCAGGCACTGCAGTCTTCAAATAAAATGTAGATGAAAACTGTAGAAACTCTGGAGGTAATCCTACTGTCATTAAAATAAATTGCAAAATTGTTGCAACACAGAGGGAGCAGGAGTCAGCTATCTGATAGGTTATTAAATGCTGAGCCCTGTTTAAAAGTATGCAATTTCTTCAACACTCAATCTTCAAAGCAATTTGTCATACACTATCTAGTTAACTTTCATAATACAAGCATTGTTTCTAAATTTTGAAAATAAGGTAACTAGGGGTAAATTAGTGATCCTCTAGCAAAAGTGGGGTAACTGTGCCTCAGGAGCTGGCGCATCCTCTCTGGCTCTGAGTAAATATCAATATCAGGATTTAAAAACAAAATTTCTTGACTCTCCTTCTCAGGACAATATCCAAAACCCTGTCTCATTTTCTATGATACATAAAAACAGACCTAAAATAACACCAGTACCTTCCACCTTGTACTATGTAGATCTCTTCATTTTAAAAATATTTCATGTAACTCTATCCAAGCTCAATTAAAAGCACCTACGATCTGAATCAGAAAGTACTAAGTATATTCTCACCAAGGTCACACTCTCACTAGCTTTTTTACACCTGCATTACAATGCCTGCAAAACTAGTTACCCTATAGTCTAACTTCTGGAGAAATTCCTGCTTTTGCAGATCTATTGTTGTTAGGATGCAACAATATCAAAGTTGTATAAGGCTTGCCAACCATTTGATCATTTCTTTACACCCTGTGGGCAGACAGCAAGTACAATTAATGCAACTCAATCCCTTAAGTCAAAACTACAGAGATCCAAGAATTTAGTATTTTTCTAGTAGTGAATCTGTCTTTAACCCACAGCACTGCAACATGAATTGAATATAGAGTAGACATAATAGCTTAGCAAATAGATTAACATTTCAATTACTTTTACCACCCTAATAACAAAGAAAAAATTAATAAAATAAATGCAGGATTAAGTAGTTACTGTCTAATATTGCCAGTCTTATTATGATTTGTTCAAACCCATTACAGGTACTTACATATCCCCATTCTCAGATAAGGAAAATACAACCTATTTTTGTTCAAAGATAACATATTGTAGCAGGAAGCATTCCTAGTGATGCACAGGTCCTAACAAAACTAGCAGTTGGGCAGAACAGAGACATTGTGCTCCTTAAAGATATTTGGCAAATGGAATTTTCATGTCAATCTGGACCTGCCATTTTTAAATGACACCATCTGACCCTCTGCAAGAATGGGTAAACGGTGTTGGATGTTTCCTAGGTTTTTTAATACAAATGTCTTCAGGTAACATAACCCTGCTAATCATATTTAACATATCAATATAAAAACCTGATCCTCATTTATTTTGTAAAGATGCTCACAGGGGTTTTCATTTTGCTTATCTCTTTTATCAAATAAAAACTTAACTTCAGCATGAATCTGCTATGACCATTTCAGATAATGATAAATCTCCTTTAAATTACTTGTTTTATGCTCTGTTTACATCAGTAAGTTGCATTAAAACATGTCTTTCAAGTTGGGATATTCCATGTCTTGTTCAGAGCCTTGATTCTGATAATTACATCCACTTCAAGATCCCTTTATAGCTTCCTGTGTAGGTAAGCAGTATTTAGTACAAAGGAGAGTCCAACTCCAAATACAGACAGTTGTGTTTAGCACTGTGTTTGTTACCACATTCATTTCCTGCATTCCTGTTCCAACATGAATATAATTTCCCAATGCAGAGAAGCCTCAGTTGTAGACAACTTACAGAGATCAGCCTCAGGCCATTAGTACTCTGGAACAGAAATGCTAATCTTTCCTTGGAGATTCATTCCATTTCTGGAATGAAGGCTGATTTGTCAGCCTACAAATGAGGAAGCTAAGTTACTTCTTGGAGCAAGCGTACCTGAAATTTTCCCGGGGATGGAAAAGACTATTCTTTCTGTGTTGTCACTACTGGAATTATATATTTTCAGAAGTCATTCAGAAGGAAATGACTTTGAGGAGCGATCAATTCTCCTTTACTTCCCACTATCACCAAACAGCTCCAGACCCTTCCCCTTGCTCTTGTCAGGCTGATCACTCTGTTCATCCCCCTATTTAAACCTGTAAGAGAGCAATGAATGTTTTATCGCTGCTGGGAAGGAATGGTTGTACAGGGAGTAGGGAAAGGAACAAAAAGGAAGGAAAGAGGTGTGTGGTTAGGTTTGGTTTTGACACCCTATCTATGCAATAGTCCATAAAAGATTCATGCCACAGCAACATCTTGTATCACATATTGCCTCATGTAGAGTTAAATCATTTTTTAATTTGGAAACTTAACAATCAGCAAGAATGCTAGCTGGCAGTACACAACAGCTCCTTCATCCAAGGAAGGATTCACATCTCCGAGAAGGACATATTCCTTCTGCTGTCAGTGAGCCATTTTCTACTTTGTGCCAAAGAGTCTGCAGAAGGTCTGTCAGTCAAGACAAAACACATAGATTGAGAAACTTGGCCAAGCCATTCCCCACAATCAGCTACAGAGCTGAGAAAAAACCATATAGCATCTGTAGAGGATATAGGAGAAAAGGTGACTTCCAGTTCAACCGTGGGTGAGAACAGATACGAGAGATGTATCACTTCTGCTATTCTGAATACATCTCACCCCCACATCCGTGTTCACACACATCCATACAAACCATTGCCGAAAGCCACAACACAACGTGGTGAATTGCATCCTTTGCACATTCATTCAGGACCCACAAGGAATGGTGCCCATCCACCCTCATTGTACGACATCACACGTGGGACTGTCCCTCTCTCACACTGCCACTGTTACAGTTCCAGCCTTTCCTCAGATATCCTGCTTTTCTCAGTCGCTGTGCAGCTATAATTGTATCGTTGCAGTTGCCCCAAGGCAGTCATTCTTACCTTCACATCTTGCAGCAGGGCCTTCACCACCAGCAGCTGACACAGCTCATGTGAGTAAGGATTACAAGCCTATGTATATCCTATGTAGTGCTGGTTTGGTTGGGAAGAAGCTTTGGTTGGAAACAGAAGAGCAAAGAGACAAAGATGGATGTACCATTCATCTCTCAGATATGACTAGAGGTACATGTTGCTGCAACAGATTTACAAGTAGACCAACACTTTTTTCAAATTGTTTTCAGTGCTCAGGGTTATTTTTGGCCGAGAATGTTATTCTTTGAGTGTCTGAGCTCCTCTGGAGGCTTCTTCTTCCTGTGAACCATGGACTGGTTCACTGAGCAGCCTCCAAGTCCTGTGTGGTAAGCTATCAGTTCCAAGAAGAATGAGTCAAGTGTTTGCCCACATGAAATTCATTCCCTGTTATTTTAGGAAGAGGCAGAGAGGCTCATAACTCATTCTCATCATTGCTGGGAAGCAATCACCAAGTCTCTTGCACAATACAGTGAACAGTGCTTTCACAGTGATTTAGGCAACATACTGTTACAGCAGAGGTAACACATGACGTGGCAATGCCATGGAATATGCCCTTCTAACATAAATTAAGTACTTCAGCAGATATCCCTGCACTCCATTTCAATGGGGATCATCCATCTGCATCCAGATTGAGATTTGTTGAAAATATTATAAAACAGATTCATCTAATTAATTTTAAACTTGTTAATGACAGCAATAATTTGAATTCTTGTTAATATCATTAATTAAAACTCATACATGTCCATTGATATCTATGCTGCTCATTTTTCCTTTGAATGTGCAGGCCTTGGAATCCCTGGATCTTGAGTTTTCTTTTGGAAAAATTAAGCTCAATCTATAAACCTATATTTCATTTTACTTTTTTCTAAAATAGACTGAATCTATGTTCATCCTTCCTTTCGCTGTGCAGATGTGTCTTCTTCAATGAACACAGAAAAGCAATGCTTAGCAGGGTCTCAGGCAAAGATGTTAAATCCTCTACTCCAAGCCCAACTTGACACAAGTTGTAAAGATAATCTTCTTTATCAGACTGTAAATTTCTATCTTGAGTGCCACTGCACAGACAAAATTATTGCAGTGCTCCATATGGCTTCATTCAGGCTGAGGTACTTTATCACTGTAATGCCTAATTAGCTTCATGAACTTCAAAACCTGTAGAATCTACAAGCCCTGCTTATAAAGCCCATATCATGAGTAAAGATACCTTCAGACAGGCTTCTTGCACCAACTCCGAAATCCTGCCTTCTCCTATGGAGTAGCATTCAGCCATATACTTTCCTATGAAGGATCTGGGGACAGTGTCTGCTCTACAGATGCACAATGAAACAGTAAACAACACAGAACACAATGCCATGTAAAAAGAAAGTAGAAAGTGGTCACTGTAGCTGAGACTGGGGTTAAATTTACTTCTAAAGCTCCTCTGTCAACAAGTTATTTAAGGCTTGCCTCTATATTTTTATCCTTCCTTCTGGTTTGAGTTTCTGGATCATTACTTCAAATTAATGATAAATATATTAGTAAGATAGACTTCCTTCCAGTGGTTGGAAACATGTATTTTAGAAACATGTTCCTTTACCAGTTTATTGCAGTGAGAATTAAGGTTTCCAAGAAACAAATCAGGCTATTTTTGTATTAGATGAGAAACACAAAGGGTAGATCTTACTTTTTAAATTTCAGCAAAAACAAGGGTAATTTATAGCTGTGCTATTAAGATATAGTCTGGAGATCAAATGAACAGATGTAAGTGCATTTCTAAGTACTCATCAGTTTAGCTTGGTTATGAGTGAGAATGCAGATTTTTACATTTCATATAAAAAAGAAGATGCTGGAATAATCTCAGCAGCATCTAAATTCTACAGTCTTTATGATGTGCTTGAAGTTGCAACATGCACAATTTCCTCTACTGTTCAGAGGGTAGTGTAAGTATTGGCAGTTGGTATGTTCTCTAAAGAAGGTAAACTCTAGAGAACCATTTAAAAGAACAGTCTCATCCCTAAGTGATAGCTGTAGATGGCAACTACAGTCAATAATACTTTTCAATTCTAATAGTTCAAATCTCACATTGATTCAAATGTGATTCTTTGCTAATGTGACCCCCTCACAATATAAGAAGTATGTTGGTTAAACTCATGTGACTGCAGCTTCCTGGAAAGAAAATTTAGAATAATAAAGTCACAGAAAACTGCAGAAAAACTCCAAACACATTACGGTACACCCAACTTAAAACAATATCCTCTGAAAGAAAAACAGAGAGAAAGAAAGCAGAGAACCAAAGCATAATATTAATTGATGTGAAAATCCCAAGGATACATTAAGATTGCCAAAGATTGGGAATATACAGTTATGTCTGATATTTATGGTTTGGAAAACCAGGCTCTAAAGCCTCTAAGGAATTTTCTCATCACAACTACATTTGAAGTCTTAGTCTTGATAGCCTTTTTTACTCCAGCATGTTTTGCCATAGTTGGACTAGCCCTATACACCAAGATGGTAACTAACAAATGTATTAAGACAGATAGAAAAACTCTTTAGACCTCTCTCAGTGATTCAGCAGGAGGGAGACTGGCATAAATCGGTTTACGTTTTAAAATGGAGTGACACTCCACTTTTGCCTCCCTTACCAATTCTTGTGGATGTACCATATGTAAGTAAAGAAAAATTCTGTGGTATTGATCTGCTTGTGCTTTTAAGATAGAGGACAGGGGAAGAAGGAAGAAGAAGGGAGGGAAAGAGGGAGGGAGAAAGAGCAAGCTGGTTAATGTTTTTCTTTCAGCTTGTTTTTTATGAGTCACACCACTAAGTATTTGCATTAGCAGGTCTCCTGCTGCTGCTAGATCGTTCAACTGTTTGTTTAGTTGCTATGCCTCTTGAGAAGTCCAATGACACTAAATTTTTATACATCTTCCTTATAATTTTACTAATTAATTAAATCTCTAAGAAACAAAAAGTTCCCATCACTGTGATACCTGTAGCAGTAGCAGTCCCCCCAATCTCTACGCTATTACTCACTTAAATAAAGGTTACAGAACCAGAACAATATTTATCATTGCTTCTTCCTATGTTGTCTCCTGACCAAATTGTATCAGAAAAAGTGAAAATAACAACATAACTGGAATGTCACAATTATCAAGTTTAAAGTTCAAAGCTTTTTATTCCCACTTGTGAATTGAAATAAAAGAGTTGCTTAATTTTGAACAGCATTTGCAAACCCAAACACTGAGTATAACTTTGACTTAATCACTTTGAAAGAGTTGTATTTCTTCCTTCAGGTGTGAGACTGACATTGCTCAGAAACACATCAAATCAGAAGCTAAATATACACTAAGACTGAGTTTGCCTTATTCATGCAGAATCTTGCTACTGAGTTTAACAAGAGCAGGGCTGTAAGCAAAACTCTATCGTGGTCAGCATGAAGAGAAGCTGCTAAGTCTAGTTAAAGCACAAGAAGAAAGGTCAGTAAACAGCTTTTTCTGTCTTTATGAGGATAACCAGCAACTTTCTGTTTGATCTTGTTTCTCTTTTGCTTATTCCTCAGCATTCTTAGTTTCTTTAATAGTTTGCTTTCAACAAACCTTTTTTTTCCCCCTTTTCAAGAGTGCCAGTATAAAATATGCTAATTAAATACAAGCTGCAAACCTGCCCATTAGATTAAAATGCAGTAAAATCATCTGAACTTACGTGTTCACAGAGAAGGATAGTTGAGACAAGAGATCCACTCTATGTGAGAGACGGGTCCCAAGAGGAGCATTTGTAAAGGAAACTCTTCAGAATAGCTCTGTGTCTTCTACATAAGGTGTTTGTTTTGGTTTCCTTCTCTTTAATCAAAACAATGAGTGATGGGAGAAAAGTAGGTGTTTAAAAGGATGTTAAAGCCTTGTTTGTAAAAGAAACAGCACATTAAGAGCAACTTTTCTTGGTTGCAGGCTTGTGATCTACGCAACTTTCTCTTGAGCACAGTTCAACCCCAAACAGCGACTGTGTATAAATGGTATCTTCTTACTTATGACATCTGTTCCCTGTGTGAATTTGGACATGCGTGTCCTGACTTCAATAACAAGAATGCTTTCTTTTAAGTCACTTGTTATTCTTGCTACACCAACATAACTGAGGGAGTACGAGCCATAGCTCTTCTATCATCAACAGAACTATGGGATAATTAAAGGACTACTCAGTTATTTCTATGCAAATTAACTACCTAGGTGAAATTAAAACATGGCTTGCCCTTCAGAACATTTGTCATCTGTAGGGATCTGCTAGAAGACAAGTAGTTAGAAGACAAAAATGCTTAGTTGCCTGATTTAATTAATCTGAAGACTCTTAGGGAAAGAAAGTCTGTCTTCCACTGCCCACCTGGGCATATTTTTTGAAGTGACTGAAAACATTAAACAATTCTCTGAAGCTGGAAGTTTAATATCCCTCCTATACAACTGTTGCTTTATTCTAGATCTATTCTTGCCCTATATGCCACTTGGGTTCAAGACAGCCTTCAGAGAGAGGACTTTGCTAGGATGGCTCTGAACCAGCAGTGTCACTCTCTACTGAAAACTTAACACTGAAGGACACTGCAAACAATTCGTGTTCTGCAACTGATGCTATTTTCTGGAGAGTAGTACTGATGTTTAAGTCTCTTTAGGTGTACACAAGGAGCACCAATGATCAGTATGTTCTACTCAGAGTGCCCTTCCTCACCTCTTACTCTCCAGCAGGTGAAAACTACTGGCTAAAACAAAGCTGTTCCTCTGTATTGGCAGGGGTACAATGAATAAGAGTATACTATAACTGCCAGTTAATTAAAATAGTCCTTCAGGTGAAGTGCTAAAACACTATCTGGGCTCTGAAAATGCTAGATTTAATCCCTGCTGATAATGCCAAGAAGAATTTATTTCAAATTTAAACGAGCCTATGCAGCTGCTTTGCTTATGGTACAACCATTTTGCCTCATACCATGGCCTGCATTCTTCCACTGCAGTTTCTTCAGTTTCAGCTGTGCACTGTGATACAGCTTCTTAGCTGCTTCTTTGGGAGCTGCATAATCAGAAAGGGAGGAGACACGGAATTCTTCATAAACACATTTTTTTAAAACTGCAGAAAATATCAGGGTAGTGTTCATATGAAGTTTAATTTGTCCTCTGGTCACTTAACGCAGATAACAGACAGTGGCTATAGAATGTGTGTGCCCTGGGCTATACACCGTTTCATTACACACACATGACTCCCTTTAAGTTTAATGTGAATTTAACGTACCAAGGAAAGAGAGGACATACCCTTCAGCATGAATGCACCTTCTCAAAAAAGGTAATGAACTCCCATAATAATGCCTGTTTCTAAGACAGTGCTAATGACTGAACATTGATAACGAAGCACTTTTATGACTGATACATACACGTCATGTGTTCATCTCAGTCAATAGCATCTTACTGACAGCACAGAATTATGTTTTTCTGTCAGCTCCAATATTACTCTAAACATCAAACATGTGGGGAACATTCCTGCTTCCCAGATCTCATTTTTTTAGTGACACCTTCAAAGAAACACCCAATTTGGAAGGGTACCAAGGCACAGGACCCGCTGACTGACAGTACTGCCCTTCTGGTCAAAGCTTCAGCCCTGCTCCCACCTGAGCAGCCCCAACCCCACACCGATTAAACCCGTGTTCAATCTGCTGAGCCGAACAGCTTCCACCGCTCTGCCCGTGTGTCGGAGCGCTGGGGGTGATGTGCCGGCTCTCAGCCGCACACGCTTCGCCAGCTTTCGCTGCCGAGACCCGCGCTCGGCTCTAAAAATAGCACGGCAGAGCTATAAATAGCAGCCGCCTAAAGCGGCTCCAAAGTGCCCCCGCGAACGCCGCTGCTGCTGGGCGGAGAGCGGCCTCGGGAAGGGCCCCCCGGGGAGGGGGAGGCGAAGGATGAATGAATGGATGGATGGATGTGAGGGGGGGTGTGGATGGCCGCGGGGCAGCGGCCGTGGCGGGCACGCCCGGGGCAGGGCAGGGGCAGCGGGGCCCGGCCTTGGGGCTCCTCCCCGGGCAGCCGCGGTTGCCGGGCGGGTCCCGCGGGCCGGAGGGCGCTGCTGTGCGGGGCTGGGGCCGCGGGACCTCGGCGGGCCCCCTCCTTCGGTCCGTCTGCGAGGTAACGCGGCCACCGCGGGTAGCGAGGAACCGGGAGGTCCCCCCGGGGCTACGGGGAGGGCAGTGCGGGGACCGGGATTCGAGCTTTCCTCGACCGTGCCCAGTGGCAGGACCAGAGACCATGGGCACGCATTGAGACACAGGGAATATCGGGAATCCTTTTCTCCTGTGAGGGTGACAGAGCCCAGGCACAGGTTGCCCGGTGGAGTGTCCATCCTAGGAGACGTTGAAAAGCCGTCTGGATATGACTCTGGGTCACCAGCTCTGGGTGGCCTTGCTTGAGCAGGGGGCTGGACCAGATGACCTCCAGAGGTCCCTTCCCACCTCAACTGCTCCATGGTCGTGTAGAGCCCTGCTTAGAACACCACAGCTGAGGATCCTGCTTCACTTAAGACATCTAGGATTGCGCTTAAATTTAATAAGACCTTTGTAGTCTGGTGTGTTGCTGGTGCTTCTGGCTTTATGGTGGAGAAGGTCTCTTAGGGCAAACTTTGATTGCGGCTAGGAGGCCTCCAGTGGAGAGCTGCTGGTGCCTTAAGAGAGCAAACAGCAGGGAATTGCATTTAATACCTCCTCCTTTCAGTTCTGACGTTCTTTCTGCAAGTAACAACAGGGCTCCCCTACTATGCTGTATGATCTCGCTCTGTTAACTAATTTCCCCTTGTAACAGGAATGCTCTTGCTTGCACAACAAAAATAATTTTAAAAAAGCCTGTCAGTGAAGCCTGTTAACTACATGGTGCTGTAGTTTTAAACAATGTCATTTCCTCCTACTGAATGCTCTGCTTGCGTTCTGATCTAAACTGTGTCTTTCACCATTTGATTTGATAAGAAAGAGCAAAAAAAAAAAAAAATAGAAAATTGTCCAACTACACTGTAGGTAATTTACTGAGAAGAAGAATTGAGTTTCCATGATGAAGCCAGCCAGTGTTTTGTTGCAGTAGGTTAGGTAGTACTCTGTTGCAAATGTTCATGCATTGGAAGATACTCAGACCTGCTTCAGAGGGATTAATTGTAATTATGTACATTTTTTTTTCAGTTTTCAATTCTGCCAGCAAAAAGTGCCTTTTTTCACAAAAAGGAAAGTTTAATTGCAATAGTCCAGTACTGCTACACTTTTTGGAGAGTTCATTTTATGAAGTCTTTAGCAGTCAACAAAGTGTCTTTCAGCTGAGCTCTGATGTTGTTTGAAGAAACTGGTTGAGTACATAGTTTTTGTATATGAGGCAGAGGTGTGGCCTCTCTGTTGCTACACAAACACACACATACCTGCCCATATTTCTTCATACCTTCTTGAAAACACCAATGGGTTCTAGAGGATCAAATTGTGACCTTATTGAGGTTAATGTCAACATCATTATGGACTTCAGTGGGGATCAGAACTGGAACCAAATTTACAACGGCAATTGAAAATCACAAGTAAAATGTACTAGCCCATTATAATCATTATGCATTTGTTAAGTGTTTTACTAGGCCAATTTTGTAAATGATAAAAACGGGAAAAGGATTTTATGGGGGCTTTTACCTTATTTTTTTATGACTTACAATGAAATGAAAACATGCAAAAAGGTGTCCTGGTGATTTTTTTATTAACATAATATGAAAATATTAAGAAATTGTGATACAATAAAAAAGTTTCCATCTAAATAAATGAAACAGTTATGTAGCTGAAGTGTTAGAATCCTGCTCACTCATACACACGGAGCTGTCAGTCCCAAAAATGTGGAGACCTAAGATCTTTGTTAGGACATGACAAGGAATATACAGGTGCAGATAGATAAATAAAGACTTCAAGATCTGGCTGGTGCTAGCAGCCTGATCCATTAAGAAAATGAGAAAGTCTTAACTCTTTTAGTTATTTACAACTGTTTGGCCCCATTCTGCATGGGAAGTGAATTCCTTCTGAAAGCTTTTTTGCTTGTCACATAGGAAAGAAGCATTACAATATCATTCTTTTCATCCTGCAGTATCCGATTAGTCAAGCCAAAATCTCACAAACATATGATGATAACTTTACCACTTATAATTCTCCCAAAATTTTGCTGGTCTCAGCCTTGGCTGAATTTATCATTAATATCTGATGGTATATTTTTCCATGTCCTCCAATATCACATTAACTTTGTGACTGTAACTTTAGAGAATTTGGCTATAAATCATGGGTTTAAATTTATCTCAGCACATTTAGATATCAGTGGTTGTCTTTAGGTCTTTAATTTAAAACTTTGAAGTTGTTAATTTGGCTTCATTAGTTGAAGTGTCACAGTATACAGTTTGCAGGAGTATTTGGAAAATTTGAAAATGTTGAGTTATTACTTGCCAATTTAGAGGAATTGAAATGCTTTCAAGGCAGGTGCTGAAGTGTTTGCTAATACTAGAAAGTATTGATAAATGCAAAGATCTTGTTTGTCATCATTTTAATTGTGTTTAGAGATGACACTGTTGTATCAACTGCTCTGTAACAAATTCTAACAGATTTACTGTGAAGAATAACAAATTGCTTCCTTTATTCAGAAGGACAAGAACAGATTGGGTTATATGTATATACTTGCTGATGGCAGGATGCTGAACTAGATGGACTGCAGTTCTGATACAAAGGAACAATCACTTTTTTTACATATGTCACTAAAAAGTTACGGAAAGCTCAGCTTCTGGAGCAGTATTCATATCCTCAGTGACTTATACTGGCTCTGTAGTTATCCCCTGAATCATGCTTCATACATCCTCATATGGAGTTTTATTTTTTGGCATTTAGGAACAGACACATCACTGTTCCTGCTATCCTTATGCTAGAGGCTTTATGACTAGATGAAGCAGAGCTGTTTTATTGGCTTTGGGCCACCGGGAGCTTTTTGCCTACTCTGGAGAAATTTCCAGTTTTCTCTCATCCAGTGCTTTGCCCTCCCGTGTCACTGTTGTGGCCACAGTTGTGGCTGATCGTGACTTGCTTTGTGACACCTGACACTGATTATGCCTCCCCAGTGCTGAAGGTGCTGCAGCAAAGCTTCCTGGCAGCCCCGCCGAGTGCACAGCATGCCCCTGACATGACATAAAGAAAAGAAGAAGTTCCCAATCTTTTTTTCCTGCTCTTCAACCATCAGTCTGTTATTTCTATCTGGTGCAGCTGCTGCAGGAAGAGGCAGTATTACCTTTGTGAACTGTGGAAACTTGTAGCCGACTGCTGTGAGCCAGCAGGTTTCAAATGTGAACTGCAGTTCCTTGCAAAGATCTTATGTTCAAGATGGTCACCTTTGACCTACCACATGGCACATCAGTGATGGTTTGCAGTTCTGTGAGTTGAAAAATAGAAATAATAGTATAATAGTAAATAGCATGACAATTTAATGGGGTGGAATTATTCTCTTGTTGAAGTCCTAATAAAATAAATGATAGATTTATTCATGGAGTTCATTCATGTAACATTGTAGTTTCAGCAACTGTTCTGAAGACTTTTTATATCTGATAATGCATTATACCTGACAAAAAGAGGGAAAATTCAGCAATTCCTCACTCTATAGAACAGAAGCTGGTTTCAAAATTTCTTACTTTGTCAGGCAATAACATTTCAATGTCACATCATGTAGAAGAAGTCAAGGCATGTGCATGAGCAGAGGAAATCAAGTCCAGTAAAGGAAAAAATATCTAGAACTCAGGGGAAGAGAGACAGCAATTACCAATTGCCCAGTTTAAATATTCTTTTCTGTGCTCTTTCATACTGACAATTTATTTTTTTTTTAAGGTACATTCTTAATTTTAAATTAATGTAGTTCACACATGTCTTGACATTCCTTGGCATCTAAGCACTAGGATAAAATTAACAGAATATGTTATGCGAAGGCATGTTAATTAAGAGTGTATTTGCTCTGTCTTTTTCTTTTTTTCCCACTGGGCATTAGTTCCAGTTTCAGCCTTTATAGGCAAGAGGAGACCAAGTAGTAAAAAAAACGTGCAAGACTGGTAGAGTTAGAGTTTGTTCTGTTTGTAGGTCATTGGCCCTGATGCAGCCTGTGGCTTTATCTTGCCAAAACAATGCAGACAAACTGTCAGCCAAGCTATACTGACAGAAGAAACTGAGTCTGAACAGTTTTTTCGAATGTATAACTTATAAGTATATAGTATCATTTAAATGAAGGCTGTAAAGTGGCAAAACACTTTACCAGTGCTGCCCTGAGTCTGACTAGAAGTTCATTTAGTCAAATGTGTCTCCAATGCTGGGCATAAGCAGATGCCTGGGAAAGCAGAAGAACAGGACAAGATCACAATACTTTCCCATAACAGTCTTCCCCCTCCATTTTTCCTTTCTCAGCCCACTGGGGGAAAATACCCTTCAATCTTTGGCTGACCAGTGTGGTGAACACATAAGCCTCAGAGTTTTCCAACAGCACCCATCTCATGTTTCAATGCTTATTTGTACTTAGCTTGTTTCTCATGACTTGCTGGCTGTGCTGTGTTAGTTTTTAAATGTGGGAGATCAAGACTCATTTTGTGAGGCACATGTCTGCACAGAGTGAAGGACAACTATTGCCCTGAGAAACTCTCAACCTCTGCTTTAACTAGACAAGACAGATTGGAAGGGTAAAAGGTACACATCATGGTCTTTGATGCTCTAAGTTAGGCACTAATTATAAATATATTCCTGAAGTCTGACAGTGCATTGCTGCAGAGTCACGACAGCAGAACCCTTCATAGCAATTTGAAGCTCAAGGAAATTTCCACTGTCTCAGCACTCGACCTTTTTCACAGGGAACAGAGAGAAAACATTTGCTTGCTCTGGGGGAGAGCAGAGCATGCTGGTGGAGTAGGCTGCACATCCTTGGCTGGATGCTGCCACAAACCTCCCAGTCAGTAGAGAAAGGGATACTCCGAGGTGTAGCAAATGTCCAAGGTGATTCTTGGGCATTGGTAGAAGGGAGAGACTGTATTGCATCCATCCTGCGAAAGTTAGTGTTCTCTCTGGTAAAGAGAAGGTTTTTGGAAGGAACAGGGTGGGTAGAAGTGATTTCAGGGCTTGAATTTTCAAAGGAGTCTAAAATAACTGAAATAAAGTGCCAGTAGCCGCTTCATATCCATCAGCAGAGACAGAATAGATTTATTTGCAGCTTGCTTTTACCTGCCCAGGATGGGGCCATATTTCTTGTTGATAAATGTGAAGTGCTTCACTTACAGTGTGCTTATTTTAGAAACCCAAAAAAGAGTTCCTGCCTTTATTAAAATAAGTACTTCACTGTGTTGCCCACTGAAATCCATGAGCTTTCACAGCATGGGTGCATACTTGAGAGGTAACTCCGTTACTTTCTCAGGCAATTATGTAATTTGTTCTTCATCAACTACAGTTTATATTAATGAATAGACTCCTTGCTGTCAAGTTCTTTCATTTGGATGCCATGTAAATTATAACAATTTGTAGATGAGCTCTGGCCCATGAGAAGCCCAATAAGAGTGATTCTTTATCCTGCAGGGCAAGAGTATAGGCTAATCAGTATTTGAGCAGCCCTCAGCTGTTTAATTGAGATAAAAGGACTGATACAATTATAGTGCTCCTTCTATTTATTTCAGAATCTTGAAAGTGTTACTAAGAAATTATGGATCTGTCCTGGATGAGAAGAAATAATTGATCTATATGCAGCTACTCAGAAATGACATGCAGAAGTGAGTGAAAATGTCTGAGGTCTTATAAAAAGAAAGACAACCTCCTTAAATACACTGTTAGGCAAGCCATGTTCTGTTTTGTTAATGGTAAGAGATAGAGAATAAAGAGCAGAGCCATAATTTTTCCACGTGCTTTTATGGTTTTCTTACTATTTGTCTTCTGTTCTTATTTTTCTGCCTGTATGTATACTCAAACTGTAACATCTCCCTTTTACATCAAAGAAATTCAATGGAGGACTGCCTTGATCTTTCCTGCTTTCATCTGTCTCTCATTGCCTCTCCATGTTTTCTCTGTAGCTACAAGTGGATACCACCCAGTGACAGCAAAGGCATTTGAAAAGGAGTGTCTTTGCTCCCTTGAGGGGGCCTTGCAGCTGACAAGTACACTGCTAAAACTGGATCTGGCTGATCAGCTGGAGAATGGCCTGGGTTTGGGTTAATGCTTATCTTCATAGAGGCTCTCTAGGGTATCACTTATGTAAACTCTAACAGTTCCTTAATTTGCCTCCAGCTCTTAACAGTTAATCATGTTGTTGAAGATATCATTAAATACCACAAATACAAATATCAGTGTGTTCATCCCATACAAGTATGAGAAGCTCTAGTAGAGGCAGTTGAATGACAGAACTATTCCACAGGAAGGTCCAAAATTAAGGAAAATAAATAGTGCCTTTTTAGAATGTGTATTAGAACCCCTCTGCTTGAGCTTTTAAATAGATTTTTTTAAAAATTAATTGAATCTGGAGGCTCTGTCTGGTAGATTCCCAAATTCCAGGGATTTCACATTTTTTAGCTATTTGCACCAGAGTCCCAAGAAGCCCAGGGGAGGGTCTCCCAGGGCTTCAGAACTCGGAGTCTGGGCATAAGATGAGTTCTTAAAGGTCTTAGGTTTCTTCCTGCTCAATGGGAAGGCCAAATGTGACGTGTAGCTTTGGGGCTCACAAGAGTGAGAGAATGACCCTGCTACTTCCACAGAATTGGCGGGCCTGGAGACAAGCAGGTGTTGGACTGGCAAACAGAGGGGAGGCCATATGGTGTGACTGCTTTGAAGCCATAAGTCCTGGGAGCCCCTGCTTTCCTGCAGCTGGCAGGATTTTTTGCAGGCCTTATTTGTGAATTTCAGTGAAATCTTTCTCTTTGCTGCAAAATATTTCTGTTTTGGCAAACTAACAAATAATGCCCACAAAAATCCTGTTTTTCTAGAAATGTTTTGTCCAGCTTTAAAATACTGCAGAAACAACAGTCCAGTTGGATCTGTTTTTATATTCTGTATTAAGTTTGCAAATACTGGTTCCATATCTGATGCCTGACAAGGGATTCAGGCTTCTGCAGGTATTGCGATATGGACCCAGAGTGATACCAGTCCACTGGCAAATCAGTGTGGATTTTAGGATGCTGACAGATAATGCATATCTATTAATCAGGCCTGAACACCAAATCCCATATGCATCTCTTAGGTGCTATAGTTCTGTATTCCTGTGTGGATGAAGGTCCATTCCTTTTTACCCTAACTTACTCTATTAATAGAAAAACCCTATTTCAAGCATAAATTCCATTGCTCAATATGTATGATCAAAACTGTTTCTGTTTCAGAAGCATTCTAAATTTTCCATAATCACATCAATGGAAACAGCCTCATGTATGGCCAGTTTTCAACCCACTATAGTATGTGGTGATAAATCCTAAAGTTTGACGATTTGAATGAGGATATTTTGTCAATGGTGACTAACAGCCCAGGAGACTAGACTGACTTTGGAACCTCCTTAAAAACTGCACTTGTCACTAACTTTTGTACTGGGAGCCAAATCTTTCAACACACAAAAGCCCTCAAATCTTGGAGCTGATGCTGCTCAGCAGCTTACTGGAGGCAAGTACAAAGCTACAAAATCAAACCCCTTGTTTTTGGAGAATGATCCTCTCACAGCAGCAACTGCTTAGCTGTATACTTTAATCTATTCCACTGTATATCATTCAAAATATTCAAAAAAAGTCTGTCTTATGTCTTCTGTGAATGCCAGTAGCAATGTCAAATTGTATCTGTGCATTGTTATTAGTTAAAATGCGAAAAAGCATCTCTAACTTCCATTCGGCACTTTACTGTCACCTTTTTAGGTGTGCTGTGGTTTATATTCAATGGGTACAGTTCCCTGTGAAGCATTTTAGTATCTATCTTTCTGGTATAAGAAAGATCTGGTTTTTTTCCATATCATTTACAGACTGGATTTCCTGTTAAAAGAACTGTGCATTGATGTAAAAAAGCAAAGTATAACACTAACCAATTGAATTTATTTATTATAATCCAGTGAAATTAAATCAGCTACGGAAACTAAGCAGTGTTTCTTCTCATTAGAACGAAAATTCCACATATTAGATATTTTGATAAAGTTGAAAGTAGATGTCCTGAGGTTTAGGCTCTGATCTGATAATCAGAAAATCAAGTTGCACTTCTCTACCATTAAATCTTTTCATCTTATTACAATGGGCAAAACAACCTTTTTCGGCCTCAGAAATGAAGACAATGCTTTCCCCCTCCCTCCCCCCAAATGCTATTTGTCTGGTTTGCAAACTTTTTCTGGTTTGCAAAAGTTATAAACTTTTTGGGTCTGCTAATGAGTGCTTGACTATTTGTATAGAGCTTGGGACAGTGATCTGATCGAGACTTCAGGAAGTCACCAGAGTTCAAACAACAGCAGCAACATTATTGCATGAGTCAACTGCTGTAAAAAATGTTCCTGTAACGGACTAGGTAGTTAAAGATCTGCCATTATTGTGACTTTGTTCCATCATAACAACTCTTTAGTGCCTGCATCATGTGTTACACATAGCACATACTTATTAAATTAAATGTACTTTGCTCAAACAATTACAATTTTTGATACATGTTTGTTCCATTTTATCTGTTCTCAGAGCAGTTTCCCACTGATGTTTTTCTACTTCAAATCATAGTGGGGTAATTGTTGAGCTAAAATGGAAGGACTGGACACAAGAAGACAAAGAATTGCTCTCTGTTCTAAAGTTGCACATGATTAAGAGCTCTTTTCAGTATAATATCCTTCTATCTGTCATGCCTTTCACAGATGTTTGACATAAAAAAAAAGAAAAAGCTAAAAGAAATAAAGATTAAGCCGGGGATAATTTATATTTCAAAATAAATCAAAGAATCCAAATTATTATTAATAATATACAGTGAGATGAAGTTAGACTAGTTTGCTTTTAAATCTTTAAATTTTTACGTTCTCTGTGGTGACCAGTGACAGGACTCGAGGGAATGGCCTGAAGTTGTGTCAGGGGAGGTTTAGGTTGGATATTAGAAAGATGGTCTTCACCCAGAGGGTGGTTGGACACTGGAACAGGCTCCCCAGGGAAGTGATCACAGCACCAAGCCTGACAGAGTTCAAGAAGTGTTTGGACAATACTCTTGGGCACACAGTGTGACTTTTGGGGATGGTCCTGTATAGGGCTAAGGGTTGGACGCAGTGATGGGGGGAACTTGTGGGTCCCTTCCAACTTGATGTATTCTGTGATTCTGTGATTCTTTAGCCAGTATATATGAAGCTATGGTTAACTTCTACTACTTTCCAAAACATGACTAAAACTGCTTAGGGAATCTATATAAATAAATAACATTTAAAAGAATAACCAAATGTTTTGATGTGTTACCTTGGATTTGAGAGCAGTAACTTCCTTTGCCCATATCCTGTTGTGACTACAGAAGGATGTTTTCAAAAGACACAAAAACAAAAAAAAAAAAAGAAAAAATCTGACCTTTTGATGATTTTATTAACTTAAGGACCCATGACAATTAGAAATATGAGCACAGAAGAAAAGCAATAAAGTTTACTCAGCTCCCATTTATATCATAGTGTTTTTATTTTGAGTCTAAGGTGGCAGAATCTGATACCAAAAAAAAAAAAAGAAAGCACTGCTCATAATCATTCCAGATTCTGTTTTCTCAGAACATTGTTATAATGCTCTCTGTTACCTGCATCCTTTATCTTTATGAAGTCTCTCCCAAACAGGTGATTTTGCCAAAACCTAAGCTCCCAGTGGTGAGGCCTGAATTTCAGAATGAGTTCGAAGTGCACTCTGAAAAAACAGCCTCTTTTTCAAGTGTCACCAAATAAAGATCCAAAACCTGTAATCACTTCTAAAGTCTATGCTCTCAGGTTTTGGTTATAGGTATAAACACATGGTTTGTGAACTTGCAGCAGTGTCTTTGAAACCAAAAGTTATTCTGAAATACATGTATGAGAACAAAAGTAAAGATTTCATTGTTTGAGAGTCAGACACTCCTGGTTTCTCCCCCAAATTACAACATTGCCTTGAAACCAAAGGAAAAATTGTATTGATTTTCCTAGTTCTGATGGCACTCGGTATGTCCTTTGACATTCAGGATCATCTCTAAGGAGATATTTCCTTTACAACTGTCAAATCTAATCGGGCAAATCTAAGTTCACAATCAAGCAACTTCTGCTGCCAGACAACCCTTTGGAGTATAAGGCTACTGAACTTTAGCTTTCTGTATGCCAGTTGACTTATCTGCTTAAGAAGCATGGACTTCCAAGTGTGGGGTTTAAAGTGGTAAGATTTATCTGGTGAAGATTATGTACACACATTACAGTGGTGACTAGCTGGCTTCATATTAACCAGTATTAGGTTTAAGATGAATCAAAATAAGTTTTTAAACTGTTGAAAGTTTATTTAAATTATAGTTCAAATTATTGCTGGCACTTTTGCATATAGACGAATCATTTCACTAAGTTAAAAGTAAGTTAAAAATGAGGACTGACATTTAGTCTCCATGATCAGACTTGCAAATTAAGGTATCACCTTATTCTTGATTTTAGTGGGAGTTAGGAACATGATTGTGTTGAAAACCATACCATTGGATTGGTAGGGACTGAAATCTTCATTCTTATGAATCTGTGTCTATTTGAATCCTGTGAACTCGTGGCTTTGGAAATCGAGGCTAGGGTCTTTCAGCTGTTAAATTTTACCTGTTGGCTGTAAAATTTACCCTGTTACTCATGTGAGATGAATTCATCTATTAGCAGTGGGACATATCTTCGTAAAATTGAGAGAGGGCTTGTTTGCTTTCTTTGTTTTGTTAAGTCTGGCTTTTCTAGGTTTGGCTGCTATGATGTGACCCTATCCTATTTTGTAGGGTATCTTTAGAAAATATTCGGTGTTGTGCTTTTTTTCCCCACTGCTTCCCTTGGGTATGAGCAGCACAGTAACATACTGAGCTGCTCCTTCTTTTGCCTTGGAGATTTATGTTTAGCAGAGATGATCTTTCAGATTGCAAAATATGTGACCTTTGCACAATGCCATGGCTCATTTTTGTGGCCTGTAGAAAATTGCCCTGTTAATGCTGTTGTAGTAGAGTATTTTCTCTCAAAATATCTGGTCAAAAGGGTCCCACTAATTGGTAGGGATTAAAACAAACAGAAGTGATCTGGCAGGGAAAGTAAACTCAAAAGTGCCAACCTGTTCATACCTGTATCAGTTGTAGTGTGGCATTCTGGCCAGGAGGTGACTGCTCTGTGATCCCCACAGGACTGTGCTTTTGTTGATATGTAACGAATGCATTTTCCTTCCCTACTAAGGGTCCCAGATAGCCATGGTGCCTACCTACTCCTTGATGGGACCTTTCAGAGGACACATGAGTCTCAAAAGTAGCCGTAAGTATTCAAATTATAACTTGAAAGGTGCCTAAGTACTCCAATTTTGGACTAACATCTTGACTATAAAGAGATTATTAAAAATACGTATTTTATTATTGAAACAGTATAAAGTAGATAAGTCTTTCTAACAGCTGGTATTACAAAAATATTAGCTCTCTAGTTTAGCCAAGCAGCTTTCCTGGTCAGGACCTTTGTCAAGCACCTGTAGAAGAACTGCTGGAAAGCTGTTCTGCCTGAAACTTCCCTTTTCAGAAATGCTGTTCCACTATACCTTCTTCAGGTCCAGTATAGTTTCAGTCCTTAACTAAATGCTGGCAAACACACCACCACTACTACCTGGTACCACCGCCCACTGTTTTTGTCCTTGTTGGCCTTCTTCTGTCCCTTGATGAAGCCCAGCTGCAATCAGAGGCATTTCACTCTCTTCAAATAGGCATCTCTGCATTTCAGAGCCTACAGGGTATTGTCCTACCATCCTCCTCTTCCCACCTTTTCAATAGAACCCCAAAGGACCATGAGGAGGACACCTACTGTGTTCTCACCTCAGCAGCCTGTCATGTTGGTTTCCTCTAGAATTGATATATATGTATTTTCTGAAGGGAACAGAAGCAGAGAAACCTCTGTTCGATGCTTAGAGCGTAAGCCAGAGCTCAATGCCTGCCAGTTCTTCCTGTAGCTGAAAATAGGCAGAAATTCTAAGCCAGGAGGGGAGCAGCTTGAGATGACTATGCAACTGAACCGAAGTAAGAGGAATTGCAAAACATTTGTCAGCCATTCACTGGGTCACTTTGCTGCAAGACTTTCACAGTGGTTACTCTGTTACCTGCATGGTGGGCAGGTGTTCTACCTTGTTAAGCATGAGACAAACACTGAGCAAAGAGATGGCCCCTCTCCCCTCCAAATTTAGGGTCTAAATACAAGATGAGGAAGTAACCAGACACAAACAGATTGCAGGACCATAACTGTGAATTACTGCTAATGATAATTGCTAATGTCTTAGCTGTTAGCTAATTGCTAATATCTCACTAATATACAAGATAGCTCTTTCCTTGCAGTGCCAGTTTACTGCAAGCAAAGCCAAGGATGTTGCAGAGATGGTTCCCACTTCCAGTACTGTGAAGGGTAGATAAGAATTGGGTATTTCCATGCTTTTGAGGCTTCAGTATCCCTGGACAGTTTTTTATTTGGTTATAAATCCATATTTTATTTGGTTATAAGTACATATGGCTTTGTCTCCATGTTGTAACACTTCCACTTGTAGGAATTAGCAATTTGGAATGTTATAAACTGTTTGCAGTATAGCAGCACTGCAGTTATACTCGTCTTTAAAAGAGTAAAATAATTGGCATGTTAGGGAGAACAGGCTTTTACTCCTGTAAGGCAAAAAGCAGCGGCTTTGAATCAGCAGCCTAGTGAGGAGCAAAGTCACCTCTTGTGTTTTTCAAAAGCATATTCTGTTTTTCAGGAAAAGATGTGTTTTATCACTGTCATTGTGTATCAGTCAAACTTTAATACTGCTACAACTGGATTTATGATATGATGTTGTACCTCTAGACATGATATATCTTCCAGACATGATTTGCAGAAGTAATCTCTTGCAATTCAATCAGTGGAAACTAGGTAAATTAGTCACCATACAACTACACATTCAGGACCGTAATAAATTGCTAAGAAAGTAATTTCAAAGTAGGAAATAAAAAAGAGTCACTACTGAGAGAGTTGTCACTCTTTATTGCTCACTCCTGGGTCTCGATTTCCTGGAGATCTTTCCTCATATGTAGAAGCAAGATGTAAATATCTTGAAAGGACAATAGTCCTCAGAGTTTGGAAAGATTTTCAAAAGCAGGCAACTTTCTGTATGTAGAACTGTGCTTGTATATAGAAAATGCTGAAACTCTGAAACGTTGAAAGCTTAGGTCAAGCATTTTGCCGAATGTTGCAGGTCAATGAGATCCTTGTAAGGCAGCCGAAAATACAAAACTTGGATTCTGTGCACATATGGGCTTAAGAATATTGCCTGTCATAACAGCACACAAAGGGCTGTTTCAATTCAACCCGACGTGTGTTTGCACCATCAACAGCATCTTATAACTGGGCTACTTAAAATTCCCAGAAAATTTCTATTTCCCTTTTCCCTCAATTTGAAGTTACTCTAAGAAAACATAAGAAAAATTTGTCTAAAAGTACGAAATTTCCATTGGGTTCAAATAAGATCACCCTCTCTAACAGAGGGAGATACTTAATTGGGCACCCCTTAAATTTCACCATTTCATTTTTTTTTATCCTTAAAGCCTTTTCTTTGAGAAAGGAATGTATTTTTTCAGGTTCTCTTTTCAGAGAGATTAAGACACGAGAACACAAAATGACTTACCAAAGTTCAACAGAAAGTCTCTGGCAAAGAAAATAATTTGCTTTTTTTTTTTCCCTTACATAGGAATAACCACAATGCTGCTTATTGCACAATGTTAGTAATTTTCTGGACACAGGATAGAGTTAGATTTTATGAGAGACAAAAATTAGATTAAACTAGTGGTGCCTTGTATATCTTTAGCATTTCAAATTTGGGGCGGTTATTCATTTTGAGAAGAATGTTCTTTTTATAAATGGATTTTCCATCCCTTTTTAATCTTTGGATATTGTTTAGATTATCACTTCGTTCTTCTGTCATGCTGTCTTTTTCATTGCATATATTTAAATCAGCTTGTCACTGCCAATCAGGGAAGGATTTGGGGCATTTACCAAAATCTATTTGCTTTCCCTTAGTGACAAGAACCTCTAGCTGCTGTGATTTAGGGCACTGCCATTCCTTGAACTCAGGAGGGCTGCCCCACTTTCCACCAGCTAGGAATGGTGCTGTATATTACTGAAGAGCTTGTTCCAGTTGCTTTTGCCAGCAAGAGGTTACAGAGCAATTGGCAAAATTAATGAAAAAAAAAATTAAGTTTTAGAAGTTTTGGAGTGAACAACTACTGGTCTCAAGCACATAAAAGCTTTGAAACAGAATAGTACTGATTTTAACTATTTTATTTCTGTAGCATAGTATGGACACCCACGAGTGGTTTCCCTGAATGAAATTGGACGTATGGTAAATGCTCATGATTAGAAAGTCTGTGAGCTTTGTATTTGTCTGCTTCAAGTATTGGATTCCATTGTGGTACCTGTACTACTCATGTTCAATTTAATTGAGACAAAAGGTAAATGCAGTTTGGTCATAATATTGCACCAAGTTCTCCATTGCTTTATAGCAAACACAGAATCGTTATTTCTGTTGATGTCTCTGCACCTCCTTACATCACAATGTGAGCACTCTGGTTGTGCCTACATGTCTGATGAACAATCAAAGGGATGGTCTTGGAGATGAAGTAACAGTACCTTTCTGCAGCTGGTCATGTTGGGATGTCCTGCTGCTCCTGGACAAGCTGCTGAAATCAAGTCTTTATGTCAGTGCCCTTCTGGCAGGCTTCGAGTTACCTGTAGGAGCACGTGAAGAAGTAATACTAAATGAAGCAACAAACCTAGCATCAGGTGTTCTGTCCTGCTCTTTCTTAAAGTTCAAAAAATAACACAATAAATTGAATGCAGTCAAACTCCTTGGCAGTGGGAAACAGTTTGTAGCAGTGGCTCACTTAGTAGGCAAGAGATTCAGGTAAGAGAAAGCAACACAGCAAGTATGCAGCCAAACTGAGATTAGAAGGATTGATTTCCAGACTCTCAACCCAGGGTCTCCTATTTTTTCAAAACACTTTAAAAACTATGAAACTAAGTTATTAACTGAAATGGTACATTGGGGACATGAACAATGAAACAATTACTTTTTTGGTCCAGAGAACCAAATCTGAATAGGTTGGATGGCCTGATTATCTCAAGTGTAAGGGTCATTCTGGGTCCATGGATGGAAAGCCAAAGGCATGCTAGGTTTCTGATCTCCCATATTCTGTTGATTTTTTAATATTATGTGCTAGCAACTTTCCATCTACAAATCCTATCTGTTTAGGAATTGAGAGGATTTGAGAAAGAAATAATATTTTTGTTTGGAAACAAATTGAAAGAAAATTATCTATCTTAGCCACACTGCCACGTTAAAATTTAAAACAAGTAAATGTTTATCTACTTCTTGACTTTTTTTCCTGGGTTAATGAACTTAGGTCAGACACAGAGACAAATTCTTCTGAGTCTGAGAAGTCTTGTGATTTAGAGATTCAGAGGAGTGTTATGGTCAGTCTGTGTCTAACACATTTCAGCTCCATGTTCTGGTTCCTTTTCTGGTCCGAATTCTGTATTTGTCTGTATCCAGTCCATTTTCCTAACTGTAGAGTGCCAGAGTTAGCTCTGGTATGACCAAGAGGTGAGACATTAATGTGCAGGTTTTTGCAGTACTTTGTAATATCCTCTAATATTACTATCTAGCATTAATAATAGCATTAATGCTCTCTACTATTATTTAAGACTCTCTGGTATTAAATCCTTCAAAAGGAAAATGCTTTATTATTTTTATTTACTTATATTTATATATTATATTTATATTTATTATATCAGATATTAAAATGTGAGATCCTCTGTTATTCTCTAGAGTTCAAAAATATCAAAGGCTCATACATTACTTATTGCAAACCATAATTCTCAGGTATTCAAAAACATGAAAACTGAGAATAATTTACCATTTTTTCATGTTATATTCTGTGCTATTCTTACTTTTTGAAATATAAGAATGCATATTGACTTGATTTTATTGCAAGCAGGAGAGGATAAATATTATAATATTTTCAGATAAATATTATAATATTTTCAGATCCATTATTACCTGAAACATTGCTTACCCCACTGAGTAAACTCAGTTTTTTCCGGCTTGCAGCTTTTTCTCCCGGACCTTCCTGCAAACTCTCCAACCAGTACATCATTCAAGATCACATGGCTGCTCATTTCAAGAAACTGATGTCTGCCAAAGGTGCGTCAAGTCTTTAATTGCCACAGTATCTTAGTAGGTAAAAGATAAAACCACAGTCAAAGATATGTTGGTTGTCCCTATTTTTGGCTGGCTTCTGAATTTCTTCCCCTTTCTTTCCTCCCTCTCCCTGTCGCTAACTCAACAGGCGTAGGAGAATTTAAAAGTGAGGCATAACACGATGTGCCTTAAGAGATATGTAGAACACTCAATTCGAACTGTAACTTTGTCTGGGGAGAAGCAACCCCAACTGTTTATAGATGTAAAGTTTACAGAGTCAAAATGACAGGTTTGTGTTAGGAAGGGAAATATCGCTTAATTTCCCCGTGTTATTTCATTCATTATTTCTGTTTAGATGTATATGGCCGATGACTAAAAGGAAAGGTAAAATGAGAACAGTAGGGCAGGTATTTGTTTAATTGGAAGAAACCATTGAAGAGTAACAGTGAGGTTACATCTTTTGATGTTTAGAAAATTACAGTATTGGTCCTAAGTAACCTAGAGGGAAGTTCCGTTAACCACATGTAGTTATGTTCTTGAGGCCTCTTCAAATACTCTCCCTCCTGCAAATAGCTGCAAACCACTAGAAACAGAATTTGGATTTTTGAGAAAAATGTCCTTTGTCGGTTGTCTGGAGCTGTGTAAACTTCCTGGTGCTTCAGGTGCAGATGAAACAACTGGAGTTGAATGGTCATAGCTGTAATCAGGTTACTGCAAGACTTCCAGCCCTTGGGCTCAAAAGGCTTTCTAACCAAACAATTCACTGATCACATGCAGTGAGCTTTATAATAACACATAGGTGTTGAACAACAAATGAGGTTGGTGCTGTGGGGTTTTTTTGCCAGAAGATCAATCCTTTTCATCAATTTGCAGCGCCAAATGCATCATCTTAAAATGACCTGACTCAAATATAGCACATCTTTTTATCATGGTATCAGAACCACTCTTTGAAAGATTGATGACCTCCACCATGCTAAGGTTCATGACCATCCTACTCATATTGGGAGCTGGAGGCTGGATTGCTGCTCTATACTTTTGTACTTAAGTGATTTTGATTCTGCATGGCCAATATCACAGAAACAGAGAACTCCAGGGACTGCAGAATTCGTCTTCTAGTGCATTGCTTATAAATATACAGAACCACCAGGACTAATTAAGAGCAGCAAAGACTGTCATATATAACTGAAATTTATTTTGTACTCAACTGGTGATGTCTAAATGAGGGAGAAAAGATCAAAAAATAAAATTTACAGAGATGTTTTGCAGTCTTTTTGTCTATTACATTCCTAAAGCTCAGAGGAAAATATACACAAAAGGAGCCAAAAGCTTTGTTCCAAAACAGGTTTCAATTTTTTTTTTCTCAAATGTCAGTCCTGCTTCTCTGCAGTAGAATTCAGTCAATCTGGAAAGAGTTTCTCACAGTAGGTAATCAAAGTTTTCAGTGGCTAAAATTTCTAATTCTTAGGTGTTTCACAATCTGAATTTACAGTTCTCAAAAGTCAGATTTGGAGTGTATTATAGCAGGAACCTTTAGTCTTAAAACAGTTATTTTACTTATTATAATGTTCATCATTCACCTGGGTTTTCCTTGTAGAGCTAACTCCTGCATACATATAAAAAACTGCAATATTGCAAGGATGTCAAGGTTCTCTTCTGTACTTACCTGAGGCTCTGAAATGCTGATTTGCCACATGTTCTGTACATCTTTACAGGAGATTATAGAATTTCTTTCCTCCGAAAAATCTGGTCAGGGTTGTCTAAAGGCCTTCTCCAGTATCCTTCTAAATATTCTCCAATTTTTGGAATACAGCTGCTTTTTAAAATACAACCTATTTGGTCTCACTCTAGATGGTAGTGAGCCCTGTGTGTCTGAAACTTTGGAGCACTTGTACAAACTCTAGTTTGCTGTGACATTTGACAGAAATCACAAAAGTGAAAGATGGAAATTCAGTCAGTGTCCTTCAAATGCAACTGGAATATTGAGCTTCTAGGTGATTGCTTTTCCCTCCAGAGGCAAAAATAGTATTTCCTCATGTACCTGAGTTATATACAGGGATATGCAATCTGACATAGAGTTCCATTAACATCCTTACCATCTTCTGTATGGACACATGACTTAATGAAGACTGTGCAGCAGTAGTGACAGGGCTTGATTCCTTGAAGCTTACTTCATTTAATCTTTTACAATGAAAACGAAATGACCAAATAACAGAAAACTTGGTGTTCAAAACTGCCTATGTAATTGTGTATTCAAATAACTCCTTTTGATAGAAAGATGACGACAAACTGATGACCTTGAGCCTCAGGACAATTTGAATCACACTCAGAGCATCAGTTGGCAGTTTCCCCCGCCTGATAGCAGCTGTACTACTCATCCATGAAATACCAGCTTTCTGGGTAGCAGTAGGTGCCATTACGAAAAGCTTTTCTTAAATTGTAAATTAAAATTAAATTTAATAAATGCAGCTGTACTGGGTTTAATTTCTATACCTAAGCAGAGATGGTCAAAAGCCACAAAATTCAGACCCAGATTTGATACTGAACCAGTAACAGCGCTGCTGAGGCACTTACCTTTTGCTTTTACACAGATCAAGACAAGGGGTCAATTCCTCATCTAATATCATTACAACTATACTTGTAGTTGGTATAACTCAACTAACCCAACAACATTTAAGCTATGCTAGCTTTTGAGACCTGACCATTGGCAAAGATAATAGAAGAAAATAGAAAGAAAATGGTATACATCAATAGGGAAACAATAGGATTTGGTCATCTGTAGATGTATAGTATTAATAATGCTAATATTATGCAGTTTAGTATCATATTCCCACAGGGAATTCAACACCTTAAGGATGATCAGTTTCATCTCTACACATTTTGATATAATTATTTATTATGCTAGTGTTTCATTGGACTGAACCTACTTTTTGTTAATACAGCTGCTGTTGATTCATCTGCACCGAAGAGTTTGCATACCAGTGTTAAATGTGAGTAGCTTTATTTTGTTTTGTTTTGAAAATAGGTCTGGCTCCACTTGTTTGGTTTGGAAACACTTGTCTTCTTTTATGATGGTGTTCTGAAAAGGCATGTATGTGCCAAAAATATGCGTCATCGTGGTTAAGACGGTAGTACCTAGTATCTAATCTATTATCTAACTTAATAGCTGTATCTAGCACTTAGTTCATGTTTGCAGAGACACATTCTGACCTGCAGAGTTATCAGCTAACTCGCTGATATGCAAGGTTGTTGAAGGCATAAATTGCTTTAGTTTTCCAATCTAAACTCAGACTGCTGGCCCTTTGAATTCCTTGATATTCCATACTGTATTTTTCACTTCCTTAACTGATTCGTGTATCTCTGGGCATCAGGCATACTACCGCTCAAACGGGTTTTGAGGAATAAATGGGGTTTTGGTAAGAGAACTGCGCCTTAACGCCACCTCTTGGCTGGAGCTTGCAGGACCCGATGTGTAGGCAGGGTCTCTCCTGCCCTTCCTTTCTTGAAAGGAAGAAAGATTGATTAAAAGGAACATCGCTTTCCCTGGAAACATAGCATTCACTTTGGAATGTGTTTAGTTTTCTTCGTTCACCAGGTTGTGAGGCATATGCTACTTATCTGTTTGATAGTTACATGCAAGGCAACACGCTGCACAGAAACCCCCGTTTTAAAATGAAATTTAAAAAGGTGGAAAAATGAAAGCTTGTTTTGCCACAGTGTGTGCATAGTGGGAACCATGTATCAGAGACCTGTGGTAGGCTATTGCTCTGAGCAGGGTGCAATGTACTTGGAAACAAAGATAGCTCAAAGGCAATGGTGAGATGCAGTTGCTCCAGCAAAATACACCCAAGTCAAGAAGGCAAACATAACCCTTGCCCATAAAGATTCAGAAAGATGTATCACATGAGATCTTCATTAGACAAGAGCAAGAGAACAAGTTCAAGATCATAACACATTACAATCAAAACTCCCTTACCTTTGTCTTTTGACTCCTCATGCTCAACTGTGTTTTTCTTCTTTCAGTGCTCTTTTATACAATAATTTCAAAATTAGTATTTTGTATTAGCCACTTTATTAAAACAGTGCTCTAGTAACAGAAAGAAAGGCCATGGGAAGTTTTCTAAGAACAGTAATTTGACAGAGATGATACTGGTACAAATGTGTGTGAGGAGTAGAATCTCACCTCTTTGAAAATATCAAGAGGACATAGAATTAATTCAGCTGAGTTAGTCACAATAACAAGTTCCTAGACGATATATCAGAGGGAAACATTATCTGTGCTTCTTAAAATGCTTTCTTAGGAAGGTATTTATCTTACAGAACTAAGCAGGACTGTATTGTTTTGTGCAGTTTCTGTTAATTTAGAAGCCCACACTGAGTACAAGATGCCTGGAGGTCATAGAAGCCATAACAGTCAGTTAGAAAGTGAGAGTCACTTTCTAACTCTCAGTCAGAGAAAGTGAGGACCCAATACAATTTTTGTCAGTAGCCCACCAGAGAAATGCAAATCACCTTTGTCGTTTAATATTTATCTTCACTAAAAGGTTCTGTGTATGATCTAAGTCTTTTTTCTGACAGGTTAGCTCCCGAAATGTCTGTCTTGGCAAAAGAAGTTTTATTCCTTGAAGAAAAAACCTCAAAATTTAAAAGTCACAATGAAAACGTGCATCAGAACTTACGTCTTCTGAAGCATTAAGTAGGGCAGTAGCACAATGGAGGTACAATTGCTGCTGTTGGGGTTGATGTGCAAATTCATTTGAGCAGTATAATATGCCTACAAAAATAGGCCTCTGGTTATCATTTGCATAAACAAATATCATTTGCATAAACAAAATAAATTAAGGCTTTTTGCCAGCCTACTAGAATAATGGGAGGACAAATCTAATTTTCTGTCTAGTACAAGACCACAGTGTTTTCTTCTTTTCATGTACAATTTTCTCCCACAACCATCTCCCACTATTGCTATTGCTGGTTACTAAATGTGGTGTGCTTTTAGAACCTTGACATTTATCAGAACTTTGACAGATACACATTCTGATGCCATATATTTTCTTACCTCTTCTCAATCCATACACTTAGAGAGGTGTAACTTTGTTTTCCAAATGTGTGATCTGTGTTGGATTTTTCCAAATGTGTGATCTGTGTTGGATACCACAAGTTTCAGTGGTAGGCTAAAAAGAAAATTCAGGTCACTCGGTAGTGATGGAGACATTCAAAAACCTATAAAATTAAAGAGAAAAACCCAAATAGCTACAAGGATTAGTTCTGAAAAGGCAGAAGAAAATACAATGTGCAATGCTTTGTTTCATTTTAAGAATAAATGTACTGCAGACAAAACACTGTAAATAATTTGCTGTTATTTCCTATAAATTAAGTGCACCATTTCACAAGTATCTGTAGTGTTGCACTGCAGGTTAAGAACTGTAGAGACAAAGTGCATATTAGGCAGAGATGTTTCAAGATCAGGCATATGGGTGATATAGTTCATCATCCTAAGTGTTCTTGTGGAGATAAAATTTAAGCAGAGATGCTTTAAGAGTCATGAGAACTGCATGATTTATGAAACTACTGTGAAAACAAGGATTCCTTGGCTATCCCAAGTGTCTGCCTAGGAGGATGTTTACATTTCTTACTCTCAGCAGAAGCCACATTTCCTAGAAAGATCATCTAATGAGTCTGGAAAGAGCATAAGGTATGCTGCTGAACGTGCCAATGACTAGGTTTCAGAAGAGTGTCTCAGCAATCAAAAAGAATTCCTATTGCAATGGAAATGTGAAAGTTCTGGAGCAAAAAAAAAAATGTTACAAGCCATTGTTTCTATTTGAACAAAGGAGAAAAGTCAAAGTAACTTTGTTTGAATTCAGGTATTTTATTTATACAGCATTGAGCCTGACACTTAACTGTGGCATCCAGGAGTCCTCCAAATTTATTAGCTATTAGGGATTAATAATTAACAAGTAATATTAAGTAGTTGAATTACATTTTTGGACCTTGGAAGCATGTCTCTTCTAACCATTATTCCCATGGTACTATGATGCTCTGCCCCAGATTCACAGAGCCCGAGCTTGAGTCAGATCTCCTGGGGCTGATCAGCTCAGTAAGGGGAGCAGAAACCTTGGCTGATGCGTGTATGAAGCTGTCCCAAACGAGCTGGCAGAAATGAGGAGAAAACACTCGTGAAACTACTAACAATGGCAAGATGAGCTATTCAGACTCCTGCATGTTTTACACAATTCCCTTGCACTTTTAGGAATACAGGGTATACATTTACCCTAAAGGAATTACAAGTAATATTATACATGAGTACATGAGGCCATGTGACTGTTTCTCCTTCACCTTTTGTGGAGTGTTGATCATATAACTGCTTCATGTGCTGTGACTCATTTTTATAAATATGAAACCCAGACATACAAACAAGTGTGTGCAGAAACACATGCTTTAGTAATTGGAAAAAGGAATAGTAGCTTTCTTTAAGAGGAATTTCATTTTTTCTGTGTACCAGTAGAGTCCTTAAGTAGTTAGATATGGCACAAAGTGGACTTTTTATAACCTGTGTTTTTCTCTTTCTAATTCTCTGCATGAGACAGACATCAGTCAAAGCAATAATTTCCATTCGGATTTTAGCCAGTTTAAAATGGAGTTGCATTGTGATTTTCAAGAGCATAACACCTGTGAAAAAGAACAAGTTGTTTCTCCAAAGAGTTCAAAGGCATAAAAAATTGGAGCATTTTCTCTACAGTTTCTGTGAATAATCTATACAGTCAATTATATAAACATAATTTTATCCTTACAAATGTAGAACCTTAGTTGTCACGAATCTTAGGCAATTGAATGGATCATTTAGCAATCAGTGAAAATTAATGTGTTTATATAGGCCAACATCAATTTCCTATCATTGCAGGTTTATGGAGCATTAATGAGCTGGTTTTTAATGATAAGTTTTGCAGTCTGTAAAAAATATATGCTTATATCACTGTTAGAAGGGAGCTGCAATGAAGGGAATATCGAATGTATGACTACACTGCGTCATTCAGCTATCGATGGTTAAACCACTGATCTAGTTCATAAATTCTTCTTCTCACACTTCAAATCCTACGCTGTGTGGGCAGCTTCTTTTGGGATCTGAGTTCCTTCATAGTAGCCACTGCACATTTCAAGATATCTTCGGGGAGTATCTGTTCAAAATTATGCACCAGCTTGCCATCGTCCCCTTTTACAGGGAGGAAATTAAGACACCAGAGATTAATCAACATACCTGTGATCACACCTGTTGTAGAGCTCCGAATTAAATGATAGTTTTCCAAGTCCTACCGCAGTGTTTTAATCACCAAACCATCCTTCCCATCCATTTTAGAATCAGTGCTGTTTAAGAGTATTTGTAAAAAGGGAGGAAGAGGGTAGTGCGAGTTACTGAAGGATGTAGAGAAAAGGAGTGTTATCATAACCATTGTGCACTGACTATTTTAACTTTGCATTCTGCTGTCAAAGGAAAAGTAGCATACATCAGCAATCAGTCAGTACTCTAAACAGGGGTGAAGCATCTTGACATTTCTTTTGTACACCAGCTTCTAGAATTCCTTACTTATACTCACTAAAACCTTAAGAAAAGCAGGCTACCTCCCTTACATAAGCAAAACAAATGTCAAATCTTGTCTTTGCTCAAATAAGAGAAGAGAATGTGTCCTCTTCTTATTTTGGTGTGGTCTACAAAGAATTGTGTCAAGTGCTGTCAGCACCGTTGACAACCATGAATTTGTTGGAAGGGCAGAACCAGTCAGAGCAGATGTAGGTTATGGCCAAAGGCTTCAAGCAGTTAAAAAATGCTGGAATGGGTGGTCAGCTATGGAGAACTGATTACATCTTGCCTTCCTCCTGGGGAAATTCCTGTTAATGTCAGCATGAGCGCTCACAGTTTCAAAATGTGCAGAATTTGGCATGTGATTAGAAAACAACGTGGCAAAGAACAACAGGCAGTGTCACTTAGTAATGTTTTCTGGCTTTATTTGGTGTTTCAGAGACTTTTCTTCCCCTTTAAAATTGTTGTTATACACTTGCTTCATAGCATTGCAGCATTTATATATTGATGAAAACAAATAATGCTGAATTAGAGCTTGAGGCTTAAAAACCACCACGTGCTGTAGTTTAATGTGCCAACACAGGCTTTTCATAAGGCATGGCAAAGAGCATCTGAAATAAAATCTAAGGGCTTGAGCCTCAGTTACCACTGGTTTCTGGTGAAATAATGATCTTGTTTGCTCTGAAATTCCAAAATAAGCAGTCCTCCCACCAGATAAACTATTACCAGTGCAGACTGCAGCATGTGGCCCATAGATGTGAACATCACAAGTAACTGTCTTTGTATCCTTTGTATTGCACTGGCCAAAAATTCTGAAATTATATCAGTTAACAATAGCAGCAAAAATTAATAAAAAATAAAGTTTTAGAGAAGTTCATAGCTGATCTCTGATGACTGACATGTATCTCTGAGTTTCATAGACACAGAAAGAATAAACTGCTGTGGTTATATAGCCTGTTTTTTCTCTCCATTCATTGCTGTTTTAGAGAGTTGAGGGGGAAGTTCAGAACTATGTCCAAACCTTATTTAATTACATCACACTTTTCATTAGTGTTCCAAATGCTAACTTACCTTACCCAGAGGAACTAATATCTCTCCTTTAGGATGCATTTATTTTCTGTTTAATTTCTGTTCTGTCTTTAGGTGCTCATAAACTGGAATAAAGTTACTTTTTAACCATCCTTTTGCAGAACTAAATACATTCAACTCCTTAAATCTGACTCTATGAACAGTGTTTTCCAGAGTTCATCATTCTTATGGATCCTCTCTGCATCCTCCCCAATTTGTAAATGCTTCTTGAGCAGTAAAGTTTTAGAGCAGGATGTATAATTCTGGCAGCAACCATCCACCTGTCAAAGGAAACAGCAATAAAGGCTCCCTGTACTTACACTTGAGATTTCCACCCTTGATAGGCAATGATGCTACACTAGTTTTGTCTCCACTGTCACTGTAGGAAAATACAGGCAGCTATATTTCTAGAAGAAGGTATGGATGTCTTTCAGCAACGCTGATTTCCATATAAGACTTGCCTTCTGTAAGTAAGGGCCTGCATTTTCACAATAGAGATGTTCCATTATCCCTGCTGAAAAATATATGCTTCCCTACATCTCCAACATTAAGTGATGCACATCACTTTGTCAGAGTAAACCACCACTTTATATTATTCATGAGTTCCCCAACTGTAGTTGTTCAAGCTTTATGAGAAATGATTATATGTTTTCTTTCAGATAACTGAAGGAAATAATTTAATATTATAATATCAAAAATTATTCTTGCATTAGAAACACCTGCTTTACTGCTAATTAGATTTTCAGATCTGCCAGTTAACCATTTTGTAAACAAGTGTAATTTTCTAGTGTTCTAATTTCTTAGTCAAAATGCCATGCAGAACAAAGCCAGGGAGTTTGCAGAAGTTTTTTAAACCAACACCTTTATCCCATTCAACCACAGTCAAAATCTCTCTTTTTTCTTACCAACTTAGCATGGTTATGTTTTTAACCTTTTTGAATGGTGTTTCTGACATTATTTACCTCAAATGAGTCTTGTAACAGCCTTTCAGTTGTTATGCTCAGGACTGATATCAGTCTGGAGTTCACCACTTCTGCTCTTCTTTTTTCCCCACAGTCCTTCAAAAGTTCCTTGTTGTTTCAAAAGTCATCAGGAGTTAAACGTCAGCCAACTTTCAAAACACTTGGTAGGAATTAAACCAGAACTCCCACTCTGAGCCAAAAATGAAGGCAAGAGCCAAGGTGTGGATTTTATTTCTAACTATAATCACTGAGTTTTGTAACATCTGGTAAACAACTTTGGGGAAGCCTGTTCCAGCTTTATATCCCATGTTCATACTTGGGCCATAATGTTCTGTCTTAGACCTGAAAATAGCCTTCTGTTTTTAGGAGGCAACTGTGGAAGCAGACTAAGGTGTTTGCTGATTGTTCTTCCTACTTAAGATAAAGATGAGTAGAACTGAAAGGCACCAGGGAAAAAAAAAAGAAAAAGTTTTTTAGTTTTTGATTTGGGTTGGCCAATATGATCTGCTAAACTGCTTCTACTACGTCGAGTAAATTTGTGTTTGCTCATTTTGTACACGAGACTTTGACACAGCAGCACAGGAGAGACAAGATGTTTTATCAAATGTCAAGCAACAAGAACTGCCAGGAAAACAGAGTGAGGGCTATTGTATCTGATCTTCCTGTGTTTTACAGGAACCAGATTACAACTAAATCCCTTTTATTTTCTGTACTTCTGTCACATTGACAACTATCAGATACCAGTACAAGTATCAGTGCAATTGTACTATAACACTGACAAATTAATTCCTGACACAGTAGACAGGACGATAAATTAGCAAATAAACGAGTTTAACAGAAAGGCTCTTGAACACATTTGCCTACATAACTGCCGCACTGGCCACACCACATGATTCTATTCCCTGGGAAGCATCAAAAAGGTAGTCAAGAGATACTGGCTGCTGCAGGAATAAAAATAATCATGTCCTGAGAGGATTCAGTTGACACTGAATCATTATATGCTTTTATAGGTCAAACCTTGCCACTTCCCCCCCCCCAAGTAATTATTCCCAGCTATGGTTTTAACCGTAAACTGCAGCCAGTTTTAAACACTTCAGCTAAGATATGAGATATAAAGGCAAGGGAGGGCTAGTTTTTGCTTTTCTAAAAGAAAAAGAAAAAAGCTCAGACAGCTATCATGCAAAGTTTGCATTTTATTTTCTGTTTTGTCCCTTGGTCATTTCTAGTTGTTATTAAAAAGCGTTTGGACAATGACAGAATGGTCAGGTGATTTTTTTTCTCCTTGTGTAGCTCTTAACAATGAGCAGTCCATGTGGCTGGGCCAGGCTGCTCTCTGTGGTGTGGTCACAGCTGCCTGTCAAACAGAACTGCAAGGAGTATGTGTGAGAGCCATGAATGTGACCTGAAAATTCAGGAATGACTCCCACTCTTAGCCCCTTCATTCATGCATGGGGAGCATGCCAGGTGATTCTGGGGAGAGGTCACGTTAGGGAAAGAAGTGCAGGAGAGGAGAGGCCTTGGAAAGGAAGCAGCCAGAAGCACTACATGCTGTGAGTATTGGGACCAGGTGAGAGTCAGGAGCCCTGGAATCATGAGAATGGGTATAGGAATAGGTACAATTTCAGAAAAATTTGTAATGGAAACTTAGGAACTCAGTTTTCTCCAGGAAGCCTTTCTGCCTAAGTGGTAACTCTTTCTTAAAGACAGTTTCAGTGCTTTCCCCACCCCGCATGGCAAGAGAAGTTCTCAGCCTCTCTCTCTGATATGTGAGAGAGGGAGTCCTAAAAGACGTGCACAGAGGTCTTGGGAAGACAGGAGAGAAACAGAGAGGATAAAGGGGCCCTGAGGGAGTGGGGCCTCACCTTTTGCCCCCGAAGTCCCAGTGTGCTGTGCCACATCATAAAAAAGTGATCCTTGCATCTGAAATAAACCTTTTCTTTAATCCTTCCACTGCCTTTGCATGCTTGGGAAGAATACCTACCTATGTTTTATCTTACAGGGGGCATAGAGGAAAACATGAATGAGAAAAACAGTAGTGAGAAAAAAGAGAAACTGGAGAGAGCAGGGCTAGAAGATGGTGAAATATATCCCTTAGCAGACATGTCAGCAAACCAAGATGTGCTGCAAGACCCTTCAGACAGTCTCACCTGGCTGTGGCACAGCAAAACCCAACAGTCAGTGAAACCAGGCATCTGTTAGGTAAGGGGAAGGAGAGTTGGTATGAGACATTCAGCCCAGGAGCTTTTGCTAACTACTCAAAACATGAAACTATAATGGAGTGGAATAGTACTTATTTGAATAGGCTTACTGCCATGTGGCATGTTTATAACCCATATTTATAGTAAAAATATCAGTGAAATACTAGACAAAGGCTGTTTAAAAGCTGTGGCTCTTTGACCTGGAACATTTTATTTTCTTGTCCTTGGCAAGGCTTGCTGAAGGCTCTGCCATGCCTTGGATAGACAGTTGTTGTCCTGCCTCACCTGTGGACAGAGAGAAGGGCAGAGAGGCATGGACATCACTTTTCCTCAGGGCTTCCCAAGTCATTGGCACTGTCATGAAAGAAGCCTGATATCCTGACTCGGTGGCATTGTTGCACAGACACCACATCAAGCTGCCTTGTCTGTTATTTTTCGTATGGCTGGAAAATGCAAAGTCTTTAATCAGAATGGGGGAGTACTTGGATTGGGCACCATGCAAACCTAGATAAATGGGGAAGGTATTAATCTCTGTATGAACACGATTGAGCAAGTACATTTTGTTATTTGTTCCAGTGAGTTGTATAATCCTGCTTCCCAGTCATCCAAATAGGATTTAGCATTGTCAACATGTTTTTCTTAATAGGATGATGCTATGAACTCATGTCTATGCAAGACTGGAAAGCCAGATTACATGCCTCAGGAGACTATATACTGGTTTTAGCTGTTAGTGAAATATGTTTTTTTCAATGAATAGGACACAGACTTGAGGCCACCTTAGAGGGGAATTATCAAGATGTGGCATGCCCCATGCAAGACCCCTCACAAACTTCGGAGGAGACAACCATTTAGTGCAGCAAATAAGCGTCTTGGTTTCTTTAAAAAAAGTTTCAGCTGTTTCTTGTCCAAAATAAATAGTATTTTAAGACTATCAAAAACTCTGTAACCCTTCTGTTAATGCAGAAATGTGCAATACTAAATACAGCTTAATGCATCTCCCCCTTCAAAAAAAACCCTCATTAGTAAATGCTGTTTTGCCGGGTTTCAAGCATTATTCTGTGATGTTACTAATGTGATGTCCTGCAATTACACCACTTCAGAGGAGGAGTTGTTGCTTCTTATTAGCAAAAAATCTGCAGCACATTGTAAGTTCTAGTCTATTGTTCAAATAGCAGTGTAAGGGGGCCCTGGGCTAATCATGAGCCAGTTGTGCATTTTGTCAGGAGTAAGTCAGTATTAATCAAAGTATCATCACACTACCAGAAGTCATATTTCAACAGCCCTCCTGAAGCTTTTCCAGCCCTCTAGAATTACATATTTGAGGAGTCTCTGCAGCTGTACCCACACGGGAAGGAGCAGAGCACAGTTCCCTGCTGGCCTGCCTGGCAGTATTGACATGTGCTACCACATGTCAGACTTCCATAGAGCAAGGAAATTATGACAGAGCTACATTTTCAATTCAAAAGAGCCATATGCAGCTGGCGGGACCTCAGTGGACCCCACTTTATGATATTTTGTGTGTGAGTCCTTAGTTTCAGGTAGAACTGCAGGGGCTATTATTTTTTAAACACTATCTACAAAGAGAAATGTGTTGTTGTTGCACATCAAAATTCATATCCTTTTTCTCAGAGCTGTGTATGGAAGGAACGCGACAGGTAAAAGAGTTGAAAATTTTGATCATGCATCATCCCTATTTGCATTGCTAAAAGTAAGATTCTGTCAAAAGCTGGAAAATTGCGAAATGCTTTGCATCATACATGAATATGCCCCTGTGGGCTTCTGTGGTCTTGGGTAATTCATTTCCCCTTCTTATCTCGGTGTTTTATTATTATTATTTTACAATACATAATATATAATAAATTCCATATTAAATTGTGTAATATCCTATATAGCAATAATGCTTAAAAGAATAGGTGTTCTTATTTCTTCTCTCACTTGCATATTTTCAGGAAGATCAGAAGATCATAGAATCACGAATGGGTTGGATTGGAGGAGACCTTAAAGATCATCTAGTTCCAATCCCCCTATCATGGGCAGGGACACTTTCCGATAGACCAAGTTACTCAGAGTCCCATCCAACTTGGCCTTGAACACTTTGGGGATGGGTTATCCACCACTTCTTTTGTCCCAGTTCCAAAAGACTAAGCCTGTTCTGTTCTTTTAGTGTGTCAGGGGCTAGCAGAAGTGTCACCCTACTCTTCTCAGCCTGAGTTTAACCAATACAGAAAGCAGACTTTCTTGACATTGCAGTCTGCACAGAACACAGTGGCAGCCTGACTTTGGTCACCCAACTCTTTGTATGTAGACTTGAATTCTCACTCGACTGCCTCAGCTCTTCTGTTTTACCTGCCTCAGCTTCTTTCTAGGATAAGGGAAAGAATGTGCAAGGGGTGGAAACAGAACACTGCCATGCTCTTTTATCCCTCCAATAGCTCATTACTTACTGTGTGAGTGATGGAATGGAGTCCTGGCTCACACTGATTTCAAATTCAGATGTGTGCTGAGCATGGAATCAGCAAGAGCCAAATGTAAAAAGTAGTATGATTGCATTCTCTGTCTGCTACTTGGTATTAAGAGGAGGACACAGAATAGTTTTTACTGGTAAAAAGAAGAATGAAGAGTGATACTCTGTGACTTGATCATTGATTAAACTGGAAAGGGTTGTTTTTTTCATATTTGCATGTACAGACAAGGATCAACAGAAAAGAGACAGACTAATTCAAACCCTTGAAAAATATAAGAAGGATCTTGTATGGAGTCTTCCTGCCACACCATTCAACTCCAGAAGTGTTTCTCCAAGCCAGCAGAAGGTATGTGCTGGTAGTGCTGAGTCACATGAATAAGACCATTTTCCCCTTAATTAGCTGTACTCTGTGGTGCTGGGAAGTGCCTGTAACATAAGTTTCATGCGGGTTTATTCAATGTGGCTTTTTATAGTCTAGTGAAGCAGAGATAATATTTGACTCTCAGTCTTGCCAAGTGGCAGCTGTCCTCCCATGGCACTGTTGCAATCCCTTCATGGCCTACAATGACAGATACTCATGTTATGACTACGTGTACATGACTAAAATGTGTCCCTGCTCTGAAAGTGTCATGTACGCATGACACTCACAAGGCCAGAGTATTACGTGGGAGCCCAGGAAAAAACCTTCATTGAGTGAATTTACTGAAATGATTTGCTGTTTTGTGTGACAACATTCTTATTAGGATGATTTCTGTACACAATATTTGCAAGAGAATGAAATCCCAATGTTTTTTTTTTTATTGCTACTGAATGCAATACAATAACTTTACGTTGTTTTACAGTATCCTCTGAATTTCAGAATGTTATTTACTGATAAAAGCAATACCCTGAAGTAGGTATTCCTAATTCTATGTATTCTGCTAGATACCAGAAACTGTACAACCTTATACTAGTGAGAGTAGACCTTTCTTCACCAAATTCTACCAGTGGACCACCTCACTATACAAATTCTTGCAAAACGTTTCATTCTACCATAGCCCAGAGTCTCTCTGGGACAAAAATTCCTCAGCAGACTATATTTAGACTGGTTTACCACTAGATTACAAATTATACTGTTAATAAACAATGTCATCCAATTCAAATGCGCATTATTTTGATTTGTAAAATCTTGCTCTCAGTGAGATAAATATCAAAATGGTAGGCCACAATTTCACCTAAGGTATTTGTGAGGAAAACAGTGGCTCTGTTTGACTTCAAACTCATGGGATGGAGCCATGCTCACACCTGCACAGGCACACACACACAGAGAATAGAAGATGCCATTGAAGAAGGACCGTGAGACTGACACTGAGTCATGAATTTAATAGAAGGGAACACACAATGTGCAAGGCAGAAAAAAATGTCCTGTTCTCCCTCTGTGAGCCCTGACAATCAAAATGGGATTTCTGTAATTTCACAAGACTATTTGTCATTAGAAATCTCAACCTTGTAAAGAGGAGGAAAGGAAAAGAAACTAGGAAGAGGACTGGTTAACTAGCTCAAGCACAGTGGCAGGTTTTCTTTACTCCTAACCGCAGTTCCCAAAACAAAATAAATCGTTTAGACCGCTTAAAACCAACTGTCTCAGTTTGAAAACTGTTTCTTGAAATTCCTCCTGTGTGAATTAATTTGTAGGAGACACTGTCTTCAGTGAATTCTTTTGTGATTTTTTCTGTCAGTTTTATTCTTTAACTTACAGATGAGGTGGTCACTGTTGGAAAATGGTCACCCATATTTGACATCTGGTTGGAACAACTCTTCCGGAACAAAGAGAGAGCAGCCCCCCTCTGTATCATTTCAGAAGTTCACTTCAAGGACTCTGATGCCAGCTTCTGCTGCAAGAAGGTCTATCCCAAATAGTACTCCATGTGCTTTGTCTCAGACTCCTGTTCATAACTCCAGCACAGACAGATCATCTGCTTCACTGCTTCTGCGATCTCGCATGCATTTGGGCAGTCGCAACATGAAGAAGGCATTTCAAAACTCTGTTCATAAAACATACTCTGGGGACCTCCTTGACAGACATTCAGCCTACTTTACAGAAAAGAAGCAGTGTTTTAGCCCTCGGATCCTAAAGACATCACATCAATCTTTTCTTGTGAAGTATAGGTATTATAATCCTCCTTCAAGAAAAAGGAGCTCCTCCCCTAGCAGACCACCATTTAAATCATCAGACATCAATAACAAAAAGGAAAGCGAGTTGCACAGGTACTTATATCAGTGCTAAAAGTTAAGTAATTCTGCTTTCAAACACCTCATTTGAATCATAACTGTTTCTCACCATGCTTTTAATCTTTCAGATTTTTAGAAGATTCACACGTGACACCCCATTCTGTTCACTTCTCTCAGCAGCCTGTTGAGGTTAGTGTACTCAGTGTGTTACAAAGTAAAAAGAGTGAAGCATACTGTTCATACACGAAAGTGTCCTGGTTATGTGGAATGAAATGGATAATGGATTCATTGGCTTTGGGGAATATATGTTAAGAGCAAAACCAAAAAATTGAATCATCTTATGAGAATTGACTAAGATTGCAATTGAGAAACTTATCATGCAGGGCTAGATAGGGTCAACAGACACTGTGAATAAAATAGGAACAGCTAGAATAACTGGGCTCTCTGATAAACATAAATGAGGCATTATGCAATATGAAAAACACTGTATCCCAACACAAATCTAATCTTCTGAAAGCAGAGCTCTTTCCTACTTGACTGACCTCTTACTTTTTGGTTGGTTTACAGCCTTTGAGTCCATACAAATAATAACTTGGAGCCCGTAAATATCCAGACAAAGTGCTATTCTCTCAGTCTGTGGTCACTACTGTAGTATTTGTACAAGACTTTGTCTGGAAGTTGTACTCCATTAGTCATCTGGATTTTTGAGATGAATGGTGCATTGATTTCATTAATTTAGTGCTCTTAAAAATAAGGGCTGCTTAACAGTAACTAAGGCAATAGCTGAAGATAGAGAAATTTTGTATGATTCCTTGGCCTGCACACCCCTTTACAGAATCCATGTTGAATTTCTACACAGCTCTGCCAAGGCACCACAGACATGATTTGTGATAGCCCTATGCCAGATAGTACTATTTGATTCCTTGCTCGAAACCACCCAAATCTTCATTTAACAATATTATCAAGAGAAGCTCCTATCCTCATTTGATGAGCCACAGCAAAAGATAATTTTGGTATCAATCTGATTTTCTAAGTCCTCTTTCAAAGATACAAACGTATTTTGCATTTCCGCAAAGATTTTCAATTTTGTCAAAATTTCTTATTTCCTTCATAGCATTTGTATGATTTCTCTCAGATTGTACAAACTTATTTCCATTCCCGGAAATGGACAAGTTCGTTCTCACGACTGAACCTAATAATAATACTTGTTCATTATTTATGTGAGTGATTGACTCTCAAGATGTTTATTTCACATGAGCTGCCATGTGATGTTGTTGGGATTTTGATATGTTGTGAAATCAGATCATTTCCCGGGGTAGTCTGAATGGAAATGCATAATGTTAATACAAAGATAATTAAACAAATTATCTACATTTACCTCCTTTTCCTTTTTGTGGCAGAACCGTGAATTGTGGATTCAAAATTCTGAAATGCCACTTTTTTCAGGATTACAACTTGAAGAAAAGTAAGTTAAATATTTGTTTGTCACTTTTAACTGTTTCTAAGTTTCATATCAAAATATTAAAGTAGGAGTTTGGTGGAAAATTGAAAACAAGGCATGAGAGCCAATTACCAATAGCTGTACGCAGTGAGTAGAGGGACTCTACTGGGAATGTGAGATTCAGTTACTTCCTTGGGAAATCAGAAAGTTGGAAGACTTTTTCTTAGTCACGCCACTCCTCTTACTGTAGGCAAAATAAATATGGTAAGGACAAATAATAAATAAACAATATTAATAGTAATTTATCTTCTGATACCTACACTTTGTTAATTGGAACTATTTTTAACTGTTTATTCACAAAAGGCATAGATATTCTTCTTTAATTAAATTAATGGATTAAAGTAACTGGGAGTTGACCAACAGAGCTGTCAAAATTGGTCATTTTAAAACTTATAAACCTGAATAGTAAAAAAATGCAGACTAGTTAACAGATTCATCACTTTTGGATAGGTTGGCAAAACTCTTTATTTGAGCTAGTTTAATTACTCTAAAACTTCTGCTTCTTTGAATGGTATTGTAAACCTTACTTGCATTCAGTGTATGTTAGAGAAAGATGCTGACAACTTCTGTATTTGTATAGAGAAGAAGAGTATCTTCGCTTTCTTCAAGATCTCACTGATGATATTTTGATTAGAAGTTGTTATAACAGAGAGTAAGTGCTTTACCTTTCATATTTATTCCTTTGAGTAACAAAATTTTGACCAATTATCCGATCAGTGTAAAGAACTGGTGGTTTTAATGAGAGAAAAGTGTAAAGACTTAGGCCCCACCTTAAATACAGAGAACTACTACCCTGTGATGGAGAGGACCAATACTCTTACATTTTTATTAAATGTGGAAGAAGAAATTGGAATTATATACATGAAAGTCTGTCCCTAGCATCGTTCCTTCCAAACTGTGTGCTCTTGAAATGACAATATCCAACAACCTTAAAATCCTTAATATTTTAGTTACTTACAGGTACAGTAGGGATAGGGAGGGGATGGAGCAAAAGTGAAAAGCTGGGATGCATTTTAAGCGATCTTAAAGACAGGCTGAGTTGCTATTTTTCATTTTAAAAGTTTACAGCCTTTGAACCATTGGATTTTTTGCACTGACGTTCCTCTTTTTTTTTTTTCTTTAAAGGGCATTAGAAGATGTATTTCAAATGCACATTAAAAGTAAGAGGTATAACCTTGATGAGGTGAGCAAAATATGTCTAGTATTAAATCTTCTGTCATCTCCAGTAGAAATGTTGTATATCAGTGCTGAGCAACAATTTATGGCAGATCAACTAGTATGCAATTTAATAAAAGGCAAGAAGAAACTCCCTCTGCAAAAGCATCAGTAAGGGTGTTTTCCATGGAGCACTGGTAAAGAGATTTTTCTGTACATTTTTGTGTATTACTCTAATAAGTTTTCTAAAAGACAGGTAATGTAGTTAGCATGCAGAATGGCTGTCATTACACAAAACCTGTTCATGAAGAATGCTTGTTGCTGCACTTTTTTGCTATGACTGCCATTTTTTGGAGCAAGAGAGGCTTGCAGGCTGTGATCAAGTAAGAAGACCTTGTGTTTCAATAGCTTGTGTTTAGGAGTTTGGTCACCACTTAATACTCTAAGTCCAATATGAAGTCTCCCCATGTGATGCCTACTGAGAACTATACACCTCAAAATGCTTATCTGAACATCTCCCATGCTGAGAGGGAAGAGGCCTGTGAAGGGGTAAGAGGAAATGCCAGGCACAAATATACACACACAGTCTGTCTCTCTCCTCTGCAAGTCTGGCATCTTATCTAGGATGAGTGGAAGCAACTTTGCCCGTTTTAATCCAGGGTTTAGAGCCATCTCCTGGGAGCGGGGCTTATAACTGCTCTTTGAAAAATTGTAAGGAACACACTGTTTTCCTTTTAAAAATCATTCACAGAGAAGGTGGCATTAGTGGTGTTGTCATTATCTTTATCTTTGCTGTTATCCCAGATTGGTTGAAGCATTTGGCCATGAAATGGGGTAGGCAGCTTCTTCCAATGCCTTCCCCAGAGTGAGGAAACCCAAATCCAACACTCTACCTCCTGAGCAGATAACTCAGCTGGGCTTGTGAACTAATTCCTCTAGGTTAGATAGTAGGAGCAAAACGGGAGACACCAGCACTGCAAACTGAGGTTGCAGCACTCATTTAAAAGGCACTGGATTTTCCTCCTTCCCAATAACTGATAATATGAATTCCTTCTTCTTTAAAATCTCTGTATTAAAGGAAGGAAAATGAAATAAAAACACTTTCCTAAGGGCCTGCAGCAGAACTGTGAGCTCCACAGAGAGTGCGAGAGTTCAGTCACAGCCTTCCACTTGCATTGCCTGCCAGCTGCTTGTTGAGGGGTCCCTGCCCAGTGCACAGGGCTTGGGTCATGGGGCTCTTTCATCCAACACTTCTCCTGTCTCCCACAGGGAGTAAGACTGCTAATTCCAGCCTTGAGAGGGATTTGATGCTCCAGTCCTCCTCTAGATCAGACTTTAAAGGCCTCTATACAAAAAGGCTTATCATTGAGTCTGATGACCCAAAGAATTCATGGTCAAGGGCTTGGACATGCACTCTAAAGCTCATACAAGTTCAGCAGATTCAGGTGGGAACATTTCTGAGGGACTGGCATAGTGTGGCTTTTAAATGAGCTACCTTTGCCTATTTGTTCCTGCAAATTTGTAAGCATTTAGTATTGTATTTTCTTTAACACTAGGCATGTGGGAGTTACACGCATGATTTGCACATTGAATAAATAACAATAAGAGGAATTATAAAATAATTAGAATGCAGAATGTTATTTTGTCTTTCAAAGTGCTACAATTAGGGGAGAAATGGTGTTTTGGTAACTGTTTAGTTGCCGGACTGAATGACAGTCAGTAGGTGAAAAAGTGTTTGAGGAATGACCTGAGCTGCAATTTAAGTTGGTTTGTGGGAAAAAAATCAGCAACTGCACCTCAGTTTGAGAGGATATGTAGTTTACATTTGACTAGAGGTTGCTGAGCATATTTGTAAGGTCAACTGTTGCCTTAGAGATAGAGCTGAGAAACCTTTAATAGAAAATTGAAGGTACATGGTTCCTTCCAGAAGGAGGAGTTTGTAAACAGTAGCAGATTATACTATGTCCTACTGCAAAATGTTTGATATCTAGGAATGTTCTGAGTAGAGCTTAAGCCTGGTGTTTCCCCCTCTAAAAATACTAACTGAAGACTTTAAAGAAACTCGAAAAAGAGGAATAAAAGTAATTGGCCAATAATTGATTTAAAGATTTTTGCATGTTTAGCCATGCAATGATGAAAGGAAAAAGAACCAAACTGCCTCTCTGTATTAGAACACAGCACACAGGAGAAAGAATTGTTTTCTGAAAAGATTAAATGAGAAGTGTAAACATATCTTACACAGGAGAAGCTTGTGAGCAGTGACATTTATTAGAACAGGCATAGTTCCCACAAGAGAAGTAATGGAAGCTGAATTGCTTTCAGGCTTTTAAAAGTGAATTGGCCAGTGGATGGAAATGAATTCCACAGCGAGTGGACTTTTGTCCTACAAAAATATTTTTTTCCCTTTTCATTTGTTGTCTTCAAACCAAACTCTTTTTGTTTACTATCACTGTTTTCTGGACCAGACAGACAAAATAACAAGATGGAAACATCTGTCAAGGTCTTTGCAGTGTCTTTTTTTACCCAACCTGGATACCTGCCAACTGGTTATTTGGGTACTTCCTTCTCTGGACTCTGCTCTTCTGTGTGCTTACCATCCAAAACCAACACACCCCTCTCCAAGTTCCTGCTGGCATTTGCTCCAGCACAGTGTCTGAGATCTGTTCCCTAAAACAACCTCCACTTTGGTCTACTGCCAGTTTGTACATCATGAGGATGCTTAAACCCATCCAAATGCATGGCTTGACCCACCATCCATGTTTGGCCCCACATCACAGCCAAGCAATCCTCCCCTTACCAGGGGATTCATGGCTTTAGTACCTACAGTCTCTTCTCCAGCTTTGAGAAAGAGAATAGCACCACTGCTCTTCCAAGGAGAAGGTTACACATTCAATGGGATATTACACAGTGAAAAGGGGAAAGAACAACGCAATTAATTGCCTAATTCTGTTGGGGAAAAAATAGATAAATGCATAGCAAAGAAGTAGAGAGTGAAGAAAGAATATAGGATGGAGGAAAGAAAGACAGTGCCTCAAAGATAAGAGCCTTTTTAAATGACTGGCATCTTCACCTTAGATGCTGTTCTCTACATACCTGCACAGTATAATTATTGGTGTAAAGTGGGGCACAGAGGGCAGTTCTATCACTGGACTCCAGCCCAAGGTAATTTTCAATCTGATTCATCAAGGTGTCAGAGGAACAATTTTTAATTTTTTTTTTTTTTGCTTCAGAACATGCAATTTCAAATAGCATGTCCAGGAGAAAGCATGCACCAGTCCTTCCACCAAGATTTATTTCTCCTGTTTGCGCTGTTTCACTACCTCTGCAAGCTGCATTCAGTGGTCTACTTATAAATCTTCAGCTGAGGCTTCTTTTCACCTGCCCAGCCCTGGATGTTCAAACATTCTTTTATGTTTTAGAACTACAATTAATTAGCACACTAATTGAGGAACTGGAGAGTTTGTCTAACAAATTTTCACAGAGCAAAGAGGTTCCCCCCTTTTCTGTAGTACTGAAATGGTCTCCACTCAGGAAAACTTGTGAAAGTTGGGGTTTTTTTTATCTAGCCACTTGCTCAAATCCAACATCAGGCCATTTTATAACTTAGAAGTGCAAGGAGGACATTTCTGCTACAGAAACTGATCCATACTCAGATACTGTTCAAGAAGCCATCAATTCAATGAAAAATATTTCCTTGAGAAGAGAAAAAATTGTTGGTTCTTGCTAAGAGGTACAGGTAAAAGAGTAGCTCTTGTAATCCAGGAAAGTGGAAAAAGTGTCCCTCCTGGGCTTGAAATAGCCACTGAAATGGGTCTGCAAGTGAATAATTTCAGGAAATTGATGGGAAACTAAACAGTACCTGAAGGGGTGAGGGATCCAGTGCCCATCAATCTTCCAATGAGCAAACCGGTTCAACTAATTTATTTCCTGGAATTTTATCACGTAAAGCTAAAAGTTTCTGAAGACACAAAGTAGTATCTTACACTTGGTTTATGTCTTTGTTCTAGGAGGATCATAAAGTGTTCATGCTTAAAACAGTACAGTGTAACGACACCAAAAGTTTTATCTAAGGTGAGGGGAAGATGGAAGACAGCTGATAAATGGCATCCAGCAGTGTTACCAAATATTTCAGGACAGGAACACAGAACAGCACAGGCAGCTGAACACCATAGTGGTGTGGAAGCTGAAAGCCCATTTTATTTAACCAAACAAAATTATTTCCTTTGATTACTGTGTGAGTATAGCCTCAGCGATAAGACCTGGCAGGAGGTGTCATAGGGTCTTTCATAGCCCTTAGTTGAAAGGTCTATTTTAACATTTCTAAGGCCAAAAAATCCTTTTTTGGTGTGCCACACCCCAGCACTATCTTGAGTCACACTGAAGCAGACACAGGAGAAAGCAACCTCGGCTTAATCCCTGGCACTATCTCCTACATGTTCTTTGCCCTTCCCTTCTTCAAGGGAAGAAGCCCATCATGTCTCGTGGGGCTGCTTTAGGAGGAGGTACATCAGAAACAAGTGTGGTTTGGGATGCTAATGCAATAATTAGTGGCTTAATCATCAAAGTGAATAAGCAACTTACTAACAGTCCCTTTCAGCTCTGTGCACTGCTACCATTTATATACAGAATTTTGTAATGTACCGTAATTAGATACTGCACATGGGAAAGTCTTAAAAGTAAACCAGTAAAAATGAAAATGACTGCTCTGAGATGAGCACAGGACCCAAGTTTATTCTTCTCACAACAGAAAAGGTCAGTGATCTGGTATGTGGAAACTTTCTTCCAAACCAATACTAACCCGTTGGCCCCATCACAGGCAGAAAGGGAAGTGTCCTGTGAAACAAGTTCTCTTCAGCATGGGACTTAAAGTAGGAATCTTCTATTTTGGAAAAGCGGTATGACTAATATTTTTTAGAATTCCAGCATATTTTTTAGAATTCCAGTTTAATTTCAGTTTCTTAAAATTCTTCTGATTTTCAATTGGATGTACTAATTTCACTGCCTGCTCTGGCCGTATATACTGTGTAGCTCTCCCCGTTTCATATGCACATTCAGAGGTGTACTTGCAGTGGCAAATACCCGTTTCTTCAAGTACACGGGTATCTGCCTATGGAAACCAGAGTTTCCATACATGGAGACAACTGGAAAATTGGATGAGTATCATGTAAACATGGTCCATCTCACTACCGGTAGACATGTGTACAGTAGACTCTTCACATCTGCATAACTGACAGCTTTGATTACTTCAGCCACTAAAACCAAGCCTAACCCCAAACTATGATTTAGTTATATGTCACCAAGCTTCAAAATGAGATCTAGAGGGGAAACTTTCATAGTTACAACACGGTTAACTGATAGTTACAACACAGGATTGAATCTGCTGGCTCAGCACTGTGCAGGCCTGGCCACAAACTCTCACAGTCCTCACAGCCTTCCATAGCCTTGGCTGCTGTACTGGATTTTTCCCTTTTGTTGAAGGTTCACCTTAGCAGTCAACTCAGCAAAACAGAACACAGAGATAAAAAATTACCTTGTAATATTTACAAAGAGTAGCCTTGGGAATAGGTTTTAGTAACTTTTGTATTAGTCCAGAAATTATTGTAAGAACCCTTTTAGAGCCATAGAATAGGTTTTAAAGTTGCTCTTTTCATTATTCTTGGGTATTTCTTAATGTCTATCATGGCCATAAACTTCTCAAAAGAATAAGATACTGAAGATTGCAAATCTTATCAGTCAGTTTGACACGTGTGCACAGAGGAATCCATTGGATCCCTATCACAAGGAGCTTGTATTGCTCCGTATTTTCTGAACACTGATATACTGAGCTACAAAAGTGATTTCTTTTGTAGCACTGGACATTATGTGTTTCCAGCTCATGGAGAGTGTACATTGTCTTTAATAAGTTTCAACAAGAGCAACTAATTTTCTGTTAAAGTGCTTAAGATTGAATGGCCATTGTAATGATCTTCAAATTGAACCAGAGTTTTAAAATTTTCCCAGTAAGTTCCTCAGAGTCTGCCCATCTTTTTTCCCCTTCTCTATGACAGCTTCTAGACTCCATTCCATGTCATGAATACCCACAGGTCTTCTTCTACAGAACAAAAAGGCCGTCATGATTATCATCTCCTAATAAAGCAAAGTTGAGTGAGGATGCTCTAGTAATCCTAATTAAGTAATCCATAATTCATTTTCCATTTGATTCATTCTTACGGTAATATTAATAATTTTCTCAGTCTTGAGTAAGTCAAGGCACTTGGTCAGGCACTCTCAGTGCATTCTGCAATCATCTGCCACTGAGAATCTAGTCATGTATTTTTCAAGTTAGGTGAACTGTTTGCTTGCTTACTTAACTATCTGCAATCCCAACTATGGACTGCAGATTTCATCACCATTTTCCTTTTTCCCATTATGATGACACTGGATCACTCGTATTTAGCTACAATTTTCTTGGCTCTTTTAAAGACTGAAATACAAAACCACACAGGGTCGCAGAAAAACATGGAAAAAAGGCCTATTTTGCTCCAATGAATTCTGGATGTTCAAGTTGGTGTCTTACCTCTGAGGAACCTGTGCACACAGTAGGCATAACCTTGGACTACATGCAGTCCTAAGCTTTAATATGGCAGTCTTCCACATTATTCTTACAAAGAGAAGGCAAATTTGCTGCTACTTCATGCAGTGTGTTTCATGGAGCTCTGCTCCAGGGTAGTTTACCAGAGTCCACCTCTTCTGCAGTCGCCTCTGTGCTTCTTTCCAGAATGGGATTTTCCAGGAGGGTTTAGCTAAAAGAGAGATAATTTGAACTGCAAAATTTCTTGCAGAGGAAAAAGAAAGTCTCTGAGACTACTTGAGTGAGTTAGAGGAAATAAATGAATGAGATAGTGGGGACAAAAGTGAAACACCTACTTAACTGAAACCTCATTTCAGTCGTTTTCTCCAGTTAATTAAGTATTGAGGAAAATGGATGCAGAAAGCACATTTTAAAGCAATCAAGTACTGCCAGAAATCAAACCAGCAATTTGAAAAGAGAACAACACTGCTCTCTGGCATCTGACAAAATAAGATATTTGACAGGGAACAATATGTGCAGTACTGGTTAATTGGGAGGCGAGGAGAAGAATAATCATAGCTGTATTACTGGATTTATAGAAGTATCTCCAGCGTACCACAGGGACAATGTGAATTTGTGGAATCCTCCTGCCTGCTACAGCAAGCCAGCAATCTCTTACATTCCCATCAACATTTTTTTCAACGTACCCTAGACAGCAATGCAGAAATAGCAACTGTGGTGGCTGAAACCAGGAGAACTGCCTTTAAAACGACTGCAAAATCCCCCGCTTTTCTCTGCTGACGAAGAGGTATGGGATAAGAAACAAGTGGGGAAAAAAATCTTCATTAATGCTTGCTCTCCTTTGCTAGCCTTCATCAGAGCAGGGAACAACCCTTTACCAGTTATCTGGCTATGGAACATAGCTATTCCAGCACCAGTCCTACAACAGGTTAGGTTGACTGTGTGTATCAGGATTAGAGCAAAGAAAAGGCTATTTTCCCCAGTTTTTAGTTCTAAGCTGTAGCCAAACACAATGTGAACTCAATCTGCCAACTAACCTACATTCTAGAAACTCTGGCAGAGCATTTAAGGCTATATTGTCTTCCCTGCGGTTGGTTTACTGACCTTTCATTTTTTCCCATGTCATTTTAGCACATTAAAATGATGATTACAACACAAGCATGCTGCTTTGTCAAAGAAGTTAGCAAAGGGGATTGAGACACCTGAACAAATAATTTAGTACCCTTCCTACACATACTGGCAACACTGTGTAAGGGGATGTGCAGTTAATGGGACATTGTTATTTAGACTCTTTGATATAAACCAGTACTTTCATGGATAGCTGCCTGTCTCAGCAGTAGATTTGTTGATCTGAAGATAGTATGAAAAGCCAGACAAAAAACACTCATATAAAAAGAGAGGTAGAAAAGCAGCTAACCAAGTTAAATAAGCAGTTGAACAAGTAGAAGATTCAGGAATACAAAACAGATTCTTCCCCTCTGTAATTGCTCACAAGATATTGATAAGAAACAAAATCCAAATGGTCATCTCCTTTACTACTTTTAGCCTCTATGATTGGAATCCAAGTTAATTAAATTAATCTAAAATTAATTTAATCCAAACTATGCTCCCATCAGGAGAACTAAAATCTTCCATCCCTCAGTGCCAGGCAGTGCCTAAAGCCATGCATATCTTTAAATACCAACAATAGTGCTGAAAACAGAGTATTTTTCAACTTGGGGTCAAAAGAACACAGAACATTTCCCTTTCTCTATACTTAAAAAAAAAAAAAAGAAAAGAAAGAAATTGAAGTCCCCAAGCACAATTAATAATTTCCCACTTCCCTGTTTTGCCTCTAAAACAGAAAAAAACAGTAGCCTGATGTGGGTACACAGTCTTGATGAAAAGTCAATCTTCTTTCACAAGATCAAGTGTATTTACACTGATTTTATGTGGTACTCAGCAGGCTGCCTAAATAAAGGAACCCTGAAACACCGCCTAGTAGAGAGCAGACTCTCACTAAGCTTTCATCTGTCTAATTTATGAAGCACAGTAGCAGAAAAGCAAAATACAGAAAGCTGTTGATTTTTCTGTGCACCCATCTATCATCAGAGCTTTCACTGAAGTGTTTCAACAGCTGAATTGTCAATAGAGATCATGATTTTTCTGCTGTTAAAAAAACCTTCCAGGCAGACAAATAAGATCATGCAAAAAGCTAAGCAGATTTAGCTATTTTATAGCAATATCCTGTTTTTCTGAGTTCCATAGTTTCTGAACTCTACACTGAAATAAGTGCTTACGTGTGCCTACAAGTGTGTCAAAGAACATGCACACGCACATATACATACAGAGATCATCTTCTGTCACAAGAAATATGCATAGACTAGTCCATATATAAAGCAAATTCACATTGCTTTTGAGTACTGCTATTGCAGTCTGCTTTCACCATAGTCCACCTTGCATTCACTTGTCAACATCGTTAAGAAGTTCAAACAGCTGTTTTCAATTGTTGTTTTCTGCAAAAAATTACTGGCAGCCTTTTGTAATTTGTGGCTATTTAGGATAAGACAGCAAAAGCAGAGGGAGATGGAATCATTTTAAGGGTTAGACAGCTGAAATCTCAAACAGGAGGAACAAGGAAACTAGCTCTGGGACAAGTACGGAGTGTTCTCTGGCACCTGGGCCGTGGAGTGGCACTGCTTTCCCTACTGTACAGTGTTCAGATTGTCCACCACTGCGGATTGTTCACCATATCAACTGTAGGGCACATCAACAAAATTAGTAAGTTGGATAGCCAGAGTGTGATTCTTCTTTCAGCTCCATCTCTCCCTCCCACTGGCTGTCACTGGACTCTCAGACCCTTCTGAGTGGTCCTGCTGTGAGCCAGCAGACATTAGTGATGGCAGCACTGCACCCAAGGGTGGAACTGCAGTGCAGTGCAGAGCATCTGCTGGAAGCTGAGGCTTGAGAAAGTAGCACAGGACCATGTTCAATAAAAGGCATTTGTCCTACAAATTTTTAAAAAATTTGTACAAACTCTACCCAAATGGTATTTAGATTGTGGCTGTGCCACAGGAAGCACAGGGCTATCTGAGCCCTGCCACTGCTGTATTGTTTCTGCACTCAAGGTTTGGAGAACTCCTGATTATCCCTGAGCCAAGAGGACTCCAGAAGTCGGGGCAGGACATGACCTGGGAACATTTTGAATTCTGACACGAGACAGCAGTTGGCCCTTAATAATAGTCATGGACAAGCAGCAGACAAACAAATCTCCTTTTATGTTTTTCTTTCATTACTAGGTAAAAATGACAAGAATAGTTCAAGGCCTGAAGAAAGAGCTGAACATCACAAACCAACCACACCTCTCCATCAGCTGTGAGGGGACATGGCAAAAGGACGCCAACATTCCTGCAATGTGCTTTTAACTCACAATTTTGGGCATTTCAGAGAGCATTCAAAATCAGTTGGGACAGTGAACTAGTTTTTACACCAATTACAGTGTAAACCTTGGGTAAACAGGAAAACGAAGAAGAGATCCACCTAATGCATCTGCCCGTGATGTAACACAGTATCACTATGGCAACAACCAGGTTAGCATGCTGAGAACAATACCAGAGCACCAAAGACATTTTTACAGGGGCTTTCACAATCAGAATAGAAAGCCAGATACAAGTGTCCTTTCATTCATTAGATGGTTGACAATCCCATGAGAAATCCTGATAAAGCTCTTGGATTTTTTTCCTCTGCATGCTTGATATACAGATAGGTTGGAAATTAAGTTTTCAATACAGCTTCCCCATGTGAATTGCAACCTGGAATCTCATCAGTTTGCAAGAGGATGTAGAACATTAAGTCCCACTTCCAAGAGATTTAGGCAATAATCTAAGATCTCTTTAAAATCTTAACCTATATTAGCTCATATGTCAAAAAGCTAAGACTAGCTAGTACCACAATACATACTAGTTACTGAAAAAAACCCAGGCATTACAATCTTTCAAAATGCAAACATTTCACACTTAATGAAATCTAAACACTTATAAAACACAAGTGCAGCCAAGTAGGAAAATATGTAACGACTAAAGCCTCAATCCTTTCTTTTACTGATAATAGTCGCTTCTTTCATTATAACGTAGCTGTTTAAATTTGTCTGGTTAAGATTAGACAGCTTTCTAAAGATAGATGTTTTTTCCACACTCTTCTCCAAGTGGGACACTTTTCAAGGCATCAGATTAAAATAGAAAAACAATGATTGGGATAAATAAAACATACCAGTTTTGTTTGGGTTTATTCTGTTGTCCGCTACCAGTGGCTTTTCACATACTTGCTTCTACCTTTAGACTTAATTTTTTTAAAAATTGCTGATTCCACAGATGATCCCTAAAGAAGTTCACCACATAAAACCTGTCTGAAATAATTTAATTTTTACAAGCAGCTTTGTCAGTATCCTGACAGAAGATGAGGCAATAAAATGCATCCTTTAAGATGGGCCCCTTTCAGTCTCTCTGGAAGATGCCTCCAGGCATAGTGCCACAAGGATTGTTTTAATTACCTAATACTTAAGTTAAAAACAATTTGAGATGTTTAAGAAAAAGCCACAAGGTTTACTGATCCTACACCAACCATAGATAACCTTAGTTAGTAAAGGATAGCTCATATAAGATTTTGTTCTTTTGAACCATACAAAGTATTTTTGTTTGTCTGATTTGTTACTCATTTGATACAAACGCTGAATTTCTTTAAAGTTTTTTTTCAGTTAGACTGATGAGTAGATTATTTGTACTCATAAGCTGTGTTCTAACAGACAATGTTACAAACAAGGCAGAATAATGGTGTGTATGTGTATGTAAAAAGAGAAGAACACTGCTTTGAGCATAAAATTAACTCACCTTCAAGTAGAAGGTCTCATCACAGAAGCAATTGTTACACTTTGAAAGTTCAACTTAAAACAAAGGTATTATCTTTTATTTAAAATTAAAGAATCCTTTTCAAGGAGTAGAAAACATTATTACCCACTTCTGTTGAAAGGAGAGAAACATCTTTCTGACAGAATAACAACATGAAAGTGCCTCTCTGCTGTGCATCTTGGAGTCTTAGGGCATTACTGCTCATGTAGAGGAGCTTGATTTTCCTAATACCTGGTCAGGGTAGGTGAGCATAAGAAATATGAATTATCAGAAAGTAATTTCTTGTTCAGTTGGATAATGACTGATGTAGTTGATGTCACTCTTCTATAGCATAAAATTGCTCTGTGCTACTGAGCAAGCCCAGTTAGACCTTTGAAATCCACAAGTAGAAGTTTGCTGGGGTGAGCGTATTTATAATGAATCATCCTAAATTCAAGTGCACTTTCATGAACTAGATGGAGTTATTTAAATGCTATTTCCAGGTAAGTTACTGTCTTTTGGTATCTCAAATATGATTTCTCTTAAACGTAAAGGGGCTAACTTAGGGCATTCTATGCAGATATTTCGTGACACCTGACCATTTTTCCAACACATCCACTCTCATTACATCAGGTACAAGCCTCCAGTGATTTCCATATAAAGTGACAGATTTGATGTTAAGCATTGTCAGGCTGAAGGGTGACCTGCAGAGAAGCAGACAGCCGATGTTCATGGAACAAGCACAGATGTGTTGTTACAGTGTCCTTTCTGGCCAAGAACAAAGTACTCCCCCCCAGTTTGCAGAGGATTGCTGGCTGGCCAAGGGCCATTTTGCAGAAGTGAAGATTAATGTTGTAAGAACTTCAGCTATGGTCAAAGCCAGTACATACTGGGAAGTACAAAGAGATGGTTTGCCAGATGCTTGGTTTCAGGGAAAACAGACTTAGTTTCAAGGAATATTCTTTGGCTTTGTTTGGACCATGTCTCATCCCCCTTTGCATAATATTAGTCCATGAGGAACAAGAGATACCAAGACACAGCACACTAGACCTGTGCACTGGATGCATCTTACATCTGTTTTTATATTTTGTCTTGCATTTAGAAATTATGTCACTGCTTCATTTTAAATCATCCAATGGTGTTTGCGTCATTTTTCCTGGAAGCTAATATTTTGAGAGATACTTAAATGAGTTTATTTTGCATTTGTAAATCAACCATTGGTACTCAGAAAGAATGACAACAATGGCAACATGTGGTCTGCTTTTTCCATGGTTTAATTTTTTAACAGATTTATAAAGAACTATTTACAGAAAATTCTACAATTATAATTCTACAATTATAGTTCATTACTATTTCACAAGTTTGATTGACTATTGGTATTAGTAAATATTCAAAAACAAGCTTTACAGATCCCATATATATCGTTAATCATTGGATAAGAGAAAATGGTGCCTTCCATATAGTTCTGATATTTATTTTACAAACTGGTTTTTAATCATCAGTTATTCTCAGTTGTGATTAAGTCTACATAGATTTACTGCACCTTACAATTTTCTTTTTGCTCATCTTGCTCAGATAATCCTTGTTCATTTAGAGAATTTTTGGCTTTGTGCATCATATGACTCTCACTAGTATTATCAGAGAGAGGTTTTGTGGATTGTTTACACAGGCAAATTGGTGACCTTGAAGTAGAATTCTTAGGTGGAAAAGCTGTTACTGCCTGGGACTGCTGCTCATCATTTTCCTGTAACACAAACAAAAATATCGTTGTTTACTGGTAATGGAAAACCATATTAGCTTTCTGCAGTGGGTCAAAAGACTTGCTGCAAAAGCCCAAATATTGGGGATTTGGAAAAAAACACAGACACTGAAAACAGAAAAAAAAACTTTAAGACATTTATCACTTTCAATATACAATATGGTGAGACTTGTTGTTTTGGTGTGGTGCAAGGTGGAATACCTGTTACACAGCTAGTAAGCTATTTGCTAGAAGCAGAAAAAAAGCTACCCCAGGAACAGACAGTACTTCTAATCTGTTTACTAAGGTACCTAGTATTGTGTACCAAGATCTGTATTTCAATTTTCTGTAAATACACTGCAAAAACAAAACATAGGCCTCACTTTTTTGCTGACATCTGGACAGAAACCACTGCTTTCACATTTTAACTGATATGCAGTCAAAGCAGTCAATTCACAAAGAAAAGTGAATAAATTTGCGTATGAAAATGACAGGCACATTTTAAACACCTTGAGAAATTTGCAACAGTTTGAAACTGGATATTTAAAATGAAGTACATATGAGCACCTGTCAAAGAGAAGGAAACAAGGTTTATTTCACTTTTAAAATAAGAGACACCATTTACTGTACTAACATAAAGCATGAAACAGCACGTTTCAATAAATGAAATTATGAGCATTCCTCCAGAAATTCCCAAATGTATGTCGTCTTGAAAGAAAACAAACACACATGTCCAAGAGAGAAGGGCATAAATTCCTGGAACTCATGACATTTTTGCATCCCTGACTCAAGGGACGAAAAAAACAACCCTGAAATCTTTATTTTTCCTATCTAGTTGAAAGTAAGGAGTAGCCTGTCCTTAGACCTAGACAATACAAGCTTAGACAAAGAGGAGGACTGCTTGGGAAATTCCTCCCCCAGTTAAATTAGAAAAAAATTATTATGGATTGCTTGTTATTTGTTGTAACCTTGAATATGATCAGCAAGAGCCTAAAACAAGCTTACACCGGGCCAGCAGGTGATTACAACACAACTTTTTGCGACCAAGGCTTCCTTTTCTTTTGCACTACTGAGATTGTTTACAAGCAACACCATTTCTTTCTAATGTTACAGGGAAACATACATAAATGAGTGTAAATAAAGGTTATTGGCATCACTTAATGAAACAGTAATAAAACACAGACCTCCAGGCAATGTCTGTAAGAAGCAGCAAATTTTGGCAAGTAGGGTAATTATCCCTTGAAACAACATACCCAAATTCAGTGGATTCACTCTCACTGCAAAATACAGATTTCATATGGCTATAGTTCCAAAAAAATTATGGCTCTGATCTGACTTGTCTTCCCAGTGGTGCTTTCTGGCCTCAAAAATCTATACATCCATCAAACTATGTGTTACTTGCCTTTACTTACTTTTGGTATCTTGCCAACACACTTTATGTGCTAATACAAAATAACTGCATTTTAAAAAAACCAAAACAAACAAGAATGAAAAAATCAAGAGAAAACTAAAAAGCTGTGCACCAGATTCCACTGATTGCCAAGAGAATGCTTTTGTGTAACCTGGCAAACTGGAAGAATTTTTATATACTGACATATTTCTATGTAGCCCTCAGATAAAGAACTGTCAATATCTAATAGCTGTTCTCTTATTGCTCAGCTTGAGACAGCATGCTTAAAAACTTTGGAGGAGATTTCGGACAACAAAAGTTTATTTCTGTCCTAAGGCTGGAACACTTTTCTATAATCTGCAAAGCGCTTGCATCAGCTTAGAAAGAATGCCTTATTCTTATGTTCTATGAAACATTCAACAGTGTGTCTGTTACTGAAAACACTTGAAAAGTTAATGTAAACTTCAGTTACTAACCTTTTTTAATAAAAATCCGCTTTTAAAATCTAACTGTGTAGCATTTATCCATTTTGATAATATCAAAATCTGTAAGCATGAGCAAGCTGATCTAGTAAAAGACTTCCCTGTCCACAGCAGGGAAGTTGGAACTACATGATCTTTAAGGTCCCTTCCAACAAAAAACATTCTATATGACAGTTTCTTTACTATCTAGATGTTCCCTATTTACATGTTTAACAGCATCTCAAATATCTGTAGTTATTTTACAGCACCTGTAACTCGGAATTCCAAGAAAAGTTGTTTGCAGAAAACTTTAAACTCAAACTCCCAGAGTTTAATCCTCTTGATGTTTACTTTCTCTGAAACCTAAGAAACCACAGTATAAGAATATCCACTCTTTAGTATCCATTACAAGAAACTGAAAATATACCTGTATTGAATTTACATTTCTCAGTGGTTTCTCCCTTTGAGGTCACAAATAACACCACACAATCAATTTGCAGATTGCTCGCACGGACAAGACCTATGTCATGTTTTACTGATTCAGTATTTATGATCTTCACTGTATTGTTGAGAAACATAAAGAATGATGATAATATCCTCAAACTTACTTGGAAAGATGAATACATTTAGTGAATGCATTAAGTTTTCCCCATGACTTTCATATCCAGATAAAATTTTTCAAGTTACCTTTTGTGGTTTGCTGCCACCAGGTGTTGAACAGGAGCGCTCACCAAGATGATCTGGTCTGCACCTCTTTAAGTCTTGTTTAGGCAAAGGCTGTTTCTCACCTGAGGAAGTGAGATGGGGACTGGTTCTGAGGTGTAGCGTTGTTCTACGTAAGATGTAAGGGCTAGACTTGCCAGTGGGGATGTCAGCAAAGCCTGAAAAATAAACAGCTTCTATTAAAACCAGCTAAATAAATTAAACTTTCTCAAATGGATTTCTTTTTTCACAACAGAGATAAAAACAGCTGATTAAAATAAGTCATTTGTTCTACTGAAGAAAATGGGTCAAAAAGATTGCTGAATAGATCATGTGCATTCCAAAATTCATACGCAAAACTTGGAAACCATAGAATTACAACAGAAAAAAATTTCAAACAAGTGTTTGGTCTTTTTCTTTACAGGTACGTTATTACGTGGAGAACAATTTCAGTCTGAAAACATGTACTTGTTAGTTCATGATACCGTGACATGATACTCTTGGTTTTTAATATTTTTCTCTTGCAGAACTAGATTGTTATAGATTGTCTATTATCCCTCTGCCTAGCCTAAAAGTCAAACACTAACTGGCGCACATGTCCCCGGAACAGGTATATTGTAAGAAAAATAGTAATGCTGGTAAGAAATCCTGACTTCTGAGAGTGATCACCAAAGCTGAGGCAATTCAGTATCCCTATGGCTTGTCCTTTAATGATTGCAGTTACATTTATTATGAAGGGCTACTTACTAAGTAGTTGAACATACAATGTATTTTTCAAGTCCTGATTTGTACAGTCTTCTCAACTACTTTCTGCTACAGTGAACCCTTATATGGTATATCATTCTACCTAATTTCATTGCATGAAGATGATAATATATTACTGCTGTGGGCAAGACGGTTTTGAGTCAGGGAACTTTAATCTGTTTAATGTATGGCAAATTAACACAGAGTGAAACTAATTCAACAAACAAAGGACAAAAGCACACCTGCTGTACTCAGAGAATGTTTGCTATTATAAAACACTATAAATACCTTTTTGCACTACTTCTGGAAGCCCATCTAGCTTGCTGTCAGTGTTCTCCTGACCCAGCAGATTTTGAGAGATATCACACTTCCTTTTCTTTTTTGATGAAGTCTCTGGAGCAGGAGATCTTGGCTCTCTGTTGTCTTTCCTGTTGTCTTCGCATCTCTGCCTTTTATTTGAAAGCTTAGTAGTATCTTCATCTGACCTTATCTCTTTGACAGACTCATTGCTTACAGCTAATGAGTGATCAGAATTCAGCAAAGGAGTGCTGACAGTATCACTTGTTGGTTGTTTCAGCTGAGCACTCAGCAAATTCACTTGTGTTTTTAGCATCTCATTTTCTTCCTCTAGTTTATAATATTTAACAATTAGAGAGCAGTATTTCTCCAAGTTCTCATTTGCTTCTCTTGTCTTCACTTCTGTAGATTCCTGTAATTCTTCCAATTTTAACTTAATTTCTTCTGCAACAGCATCATCAGCATCACCTTTCAAAGCAAACCATTATTATTCACATAACTGACAAAAAAAAGACGCGTATGTAGGAATTTATAATGCAATGGTCACACATCTTCTAATTACACATGTTCTATAACAGTGCAACTATAAAAAAATGATTGCATAACAAATTCAGTAATATGATAGATATAATAATTTACTTGTTAAATAGAGAAAACATGCAAATTTTGAACAGAATCCTTGACCAGTGCATGGGCAAACATTTTCCCTGTCATTTTGTACCTTCTGAACACAAAAGTTTCTACCCCAAACTTTCTTTAAGTATCATTTACAACACAGTGCATCTCATGAGATGAGTCGGAACATAAAGAACAAAGCATGACAATCAGAGGGAAAAGCTTGCTGGAAAATGATGAAAGAACTCGCATACAAACTTTAATTATTAAGAAAAGTACTCCTCTCCTTCCGTAAATTACTTTTAACCACAAAACTGTAATACTTAGAATATTTATTCATAATCCAGATTTGTCTCTCTTACTTTAAGAGAAAAACATATTAACTAGATTTTGAAAATGTTTGACAAATTTGCAGTTGTACTTTTTTATCCTACTTAAGAATCATGCTCTGTATTGGAGCTGCACATGCAAGCGGACATCTTAGGGAACATGAAAGATTTACAAACAAATGCACTGCTAAGAAAGCACTAAGACTTAATCTAGATTCAGTTACCTTCTTTCTTATCCTTTGACGTAGTAAAATTTTTCTTCTTTAGTAGTTCATCACATTCAACTAGTTGTTTTTGCAACATTTCCTTTTCCTGTTCCATCTGCTTACAGGATTTCATCCACAGCTGCACTTCACTGTGGGCAAATTCATTTTCCTTCTTCAGTTGAACTAAAATGTTACTATTATCAGCCTAAAAAATAAGAAATTTAGTTATTTCACCAGAAACATAATTCTTCCATTTAAACATTACAATGTCAAATGGAATCATAGAATCATTAAGGTTGGAAAAGACCTCCAAGACCATAGAGTCCAACCTTTGACCACCCTATTAACTAACCATAGCACTATGTGCCTTGTCAAGTCGTCTCCTGAACACCTCCAGGTATGGTGACTCCACCATGTCCCTGGGCAGCCCATTCCAATGCCTGACAACCCTTTCAGTGAAGAAATTCTTTGCAATGTCAAACCTGAACCTCCCCTGGCACAGCTTGAGGCCATTTCCTCTTGTCCTGTTGCTATTTGCTTAGAAGAGGCTGACTCCCACCTTGCTACAACCTCCTTTCAGGTAGTTGTAGAGAGCAATAACTGATATCACCTCACTGACATGGTATAATAGAGTGATGCTTTCCAGGTAACAGATTTCAAACCAATACTCCAAATTTTAAAGTGCCCTCTCCAAAGTCCAAATCTCCTTCATTCTTCTTTTCATCCCAAATGCATCTTATTACCACAGAGGCAAGATAACTCAGACCTGCTTTGCACTTTACATTCCAGTTCAAAAATACTATTCCCAGCAGCAGCAGATCATTCCTTTCCAATCTCTCCCACTCTCCTGGGCTGCTCCCTGTTTATCTGGTTTGGTACCAACCTGTGTGCAAACACCACACTCTTACACAACCATGGGTACTGTTTTCTGTCACTGGCACACATCCTACAGTACTTTATCATTGCAAAGTTGTTATTAAGCAAATTAACACCATAGTAGAGGGCCCTAAGAGTAAGGAACTGTTGAGCAAAATGAACGTATTGTAATATTGTAATTCAGTATTTACTTGAAAGTAAATTGAATTGACTATGTTTCTTCAAGAGTGCCTTTAGAGAGATACTCATTCCTTAAGTGGGAGTACAGAACTGGAGCCAGATATCAATCACAGACTGAAGCACAACAAAAAACCCCCAACCCAGTAAATAAGAAAAATGCTGTATCAAGGTCAAGCCAAAGTTCTGCAGCACTCAAAAGCCTATGTTTATTTTACTACACAGTAAAGTAATTTTACTACCCAGCCTTGGATCTCATGTAATTGGCCATGCTTATGGGTTTTTTCTCACCTTAATTTGTAGGAGTTCTCCTAAGGCTTGATTAGCTTCTTTAAGGGAATTATTTAGTTGTTCTTTATTTGACTTCAAATGTTCAATTTCCAATTTTTGTGACCTGATGAAGTGCTCCAGTGAATTAATTTTCTCATGACAGGCCTCAATTTCTACTTCATTCTAGAGAAAGAAAACGTGCTTAATTACTATGGTACTAGAAAGGACATTGAGTTGTATTTTAGAGATGCACCTAAGAGCATATTACAAACTCACAGGAATTCCACTGCAAATTTAATAGGTTTCGAGGAGTTTAAAACTGAAAAAGCAATTTATCTTAAGTATACATTTTGAATACTAGAATCTTGCCTCTAAGAACTCTGCCATTAAAAAGTCCTTATATTTTACTGTAACTTGCTCTTACATCTACTTTATAATAACAAGAATGAAAATTATTAAGAAATAATTATAGTAAATTATTTTCCTGTGTCTTACTGGCCTCAGAGTTCATAGACATTTCTGCAGAAAAGTTGGTGACTCTTTGCATGGCTGACAAATGCATTTCCAACAAATTTGCTCTTATGTCCTGAAGTGGTATCTTCCCATTCCTACCAAAACATTCTCCAGTTTATAGTCCCAGATAAATTTATATATAGACTAAATACTTGCTAAATTGTGATATAAATTCACCTTTCACTGCTTACTGTATGGAAAAGAGTTATTTTAACACTTACTTAGCTCCAGTATAAGCATATGTAGAGTTTGGAAATATTGGTACCAAAACAATTTCTTTTTAAATAGGATCAGCAAAATTTTGTAAAATACATAGAACTGAATCAAAATCTCACAGCATCCCACTTCCCATTTTCTGATTTACCTTTCGGTTTGCTTCTGTCAGACGATCTTGATGCTCTTTCTCTGCTTGAAGTAGTTTGTCTTTGTACTCTGATATTTCTTTTTTCATTTCACTTTCTTTTTCTTGCAATTCATTCTGGACCATCTCCAAACTCTTAGTCAGTTCATTTTTTTCTGACATAGTTAGATGCAGCTGGATCTGTAAACATAACAGCACATTGCTTGGTATTTGGAATCATCTCAATGGAGAAACAGTTGACCCATTAAACTATGTGACTTTACATCTGAAGCATTTTTCAATTGCCAAAAACAACTTGGTAAGAAAAAAGTATTTCACAGTGGCTAAACAGAGTGTAATCAAAGAATGGAACATCTGAACACAAAAGGTAGAATAGGAGGCAAAGGAAAGTTTTCTTAAAAGTAATCGAGTGCAAGTTCGCCAACACTTAAATCAAGCAGCACTGCCTAAATTAGAGCTTAACCTCTCCGACCATTGTTCCCTCTAAAAGTGTCTTGAGAGATTAAGGGTCACTTTCCTCACCCTCTTTAAGAAGACAAAACTTTCTAAGCATTTTCATTTTGATTCACTTTTATAACTGTACTTTTGGGACAGCTTGCTAGTATTTCCATATTGGATTTCCGGAATTTGCAGAAATCTCTTTTCTTTTCCCACTCCAAATCCTTAACACCACAACAGAAACAAGCCTCTGGTTATAAAATTTTGTAAAATAATGTTAGTAGGTGAGAAGACCACATAAACTGATTTAAAGAAATAATATTGTTCACAAATAAGACCTACAGTTGTCTAGATGATAAAACAGACTCCAAGAATTAAATATAAATTAATTAAAAATAAAGGCTCTAAAACCATTTTTCTTGACTTTATCCTGAAAGTACTTTAGCACTACTGAAACAGGGAAAGTAGTTTCGTGAAATGTTACATTTTTTTATCTGACATCCTCAGTCTGAGGATTGAATGGCTGTAGTAAAGATAATTTCTTGACATTGAAAAATTTCTAGATATCCACCTGTGGCCTTTACGCCAAGAAAACATGGTTTTGATAGAAGGAATAGGGGAAAAAACCTGTTAACTAACCATTCTATCTCAGAAGAGAACAGTGGATTTTTTTAAAATTTGGAAGCAAGAACCCCTAATACTGTACATTATCAGAGCTTCCTTGGCCAGACTCTGCACAAATACTGTACTTGAGTATCTGGCCTCGAACACAGAAATACTAAAGACAAAGTAACTTACTTTGTTCTTTTCTGAATGTTCTTGAATGCATCGTATTTCTTCAGCAAGCTTATTTCTTTCTTCCTGTAATTTGGAAATCATCTGTTCAGTATTACTTAGCTTGACTTGCAGCTCAGTATGACTTTCAGTCAGTTCATTTACCTGAAATTAAATTTTCCAGAATTATTTTTAATACATGCGTCATGACCTCCAAGGAATTTACTTATATGCAACAAGCAGTTTTAAAGATGGGTTATTTTATTCCCATGGTCAGTCCAGTTCCAAGCAAGAGTCACAATAAGGTAATGGTTTCACATGGCAAGTGTCCAATTGTTTTTTTGCTTTCTTTTGAGATCCCAAAGTATTTATTCTTGATACAAAAACACAGTCGCCCAATACCAATTTGTTTTAACTCTTTTTATTCTACAGGAGAGAGGAAACTATCCTGCATTATTTCATTGCTTAAATTTGTACGCCTACTTTCAAGCCACCTTTCCATTCATCCCGTGGAAAATAATGCCATGCTTTCCAGCTCTGTTAACTTCAATGAAAACCCATGATTGTATGGAAAATGTAATTTTAAAAATAGGATGTTTATTGTAAAAGTCTGAGGCTAAAATTATTTTAGGATATAATTTATTGAGGAAGTGGTAGACCCAGAGGACACTTTATCCTCACTCCTAAAAGGGGAACACTACCCTAATGGAAAGGGTATTACCTTTTTACATAAAGTGCTCTTTTCACAAAGTGTAGATTCCAGTTCCTTCTCAAGGTCCTTATAAGACATTTTTAGAACATTCAGGATATCTGAAAAAGTTTCATTATCAGAAAAATGTTGCTCCTTCAGCTTCAACTCAGCAACCAAATTCTGCAGCCCTTTTTTATCCTGGTGCCAACATTCAAGCTCATGGTGCATGTGTGTCAGCTGTAAAGACAGCTCTTCTGTTTCTTTCACCTGCTTTTGAAGAGCACCATTTTCCTGTACATTTTCATTGAGCTTTTGTTTACAATCCATCAATTCTTGAACAAGTACTTCCTTCATTTGATCCAATTTGATGTTTTCATCTTTTATTTCCTGATATTGCTGTAATAGTATTGTTTTATCTTGCTCAAGACGAGCCACCTGCTTAACCAAGACTTGTTCTTTTGCTTTAGCATCTGCTTCCTCCTTGCATGAAAACTCTAATTTCTCACTCATATCTTTGAGCTCAGATCTCAGCAATACCACAGTATTTTCAAACTCATCCCTGATTTGCATCTTTTCTTCCTCCTTTTCTTCTAACAGTTTTGCTGTAGTCAAATTTGCAGACTCTAGTTCAAGGAATTTTTCTTGCATTTCTTTTAAATCTTTAGCCAGACATTGTTTCTGTGAGGTGAGGACATCAATTTGTAAGTTTGAACACTTCAGCTTTTCAGTTGTCTCTTCCATCTCCGTTGCTAATGTTTCTGCCTCTGCTTTAGAAGTCTCCACCTGAATAATTGCATCTTCTAGATTTTTCTCTGACATCTCCAATTCTCTTTCAAGCCTCTCTATTTTATCCAGAAGAGAGTCAGCTTTCCGTTCACTCTCTTTCAGCTTTTCAGCAATATGGCGTTTTTTCTTCTCATCAGATTCAATTTTTACTTTCAGCTTCTCAATTCCACATCTTAATTCATCTACTTCTTTCTGTGCTACACTGAGTCTTGAAGCAAGTTCACCTTTTTCCCTTAACAAGCTTTCCAAAGATCTGGAAAGCTTTGAATTTTCCATTTCTGATGAACTTAATTTACTCTGCATCATTTCCAATTCTCTTGCCATCAGCTCTTTTTTCTTCTTCAAATCTGCTGCTTCATTTTGGAATTTTTCTTTTTCTAAGGCAAAAGACACAGCATCATTTTCTAAACTTTGCAGCTTCTGAAGAAGATGATATTTTTCATTTGATAATTGATTTACATCAGATTTTGCAGTCTCAAGCAGATCTGCTTGTGTCCTCACTTCACCCTCTAATCTTCTAATGAATTCAGTTGAATCCACCTTAGTTGACTCTAGCTCTTTTAATTTCTCTTGGAGCTTTTGATACTTGTGATCCAGTTCTTTTTTATTTTCAGACAAAATACTCAGTTCTTGGCCAATATGGTTTCTTTCAGCTGTGACTGAAACAAGGTACTCTTGAAAGCTAGAAATAGTTTTCAGATTAACCTCCCTCTCCTTTTCTAATTGCTGACATTTTGCCTGAAGCATTTCAATGTCATGCTCTATGAACAAGGCATGGTTCTCAGTATTAACTCGATCAGATTTTGGACTCCTACCTTTGTTTTCAACTGCAAGAAATTGTTCATGACAATCTCTTTTTGTCATTTCTACATCATCGAGCATGTCTGCTGCATTAGACGATCTAACTTTGTAGAGCTCCACCTCAGACTTTACATTCACAGGTTCTTTTTCTAAGGAGACTACTTGAAGAGATAATTGCTGCTTATTGACAGAAACTGATTTGTGTTTTTCCTTTATGTCACAGTTTTCCTCCTTAACAACTGCAGTAGCTTCCTCCAGTTCTGCAAAAGCTGAGCTATTTGAAATTAATTGTGCATTCTGAAAGTTCAGTTCTGAGTTTAATTGCTCAACTTTTATTATTAAATCAACACGTTTGTGGCTTTCCTCTGTGTCACAGATCAGCTTCAAATTTTCTGCAGTCTGTTGCTTTGCCTCTTCCTCAAGCTTTTCAGTGGTTATTTGATTTTCGTAGAAATCCCCAGCGCCCAAAAAACTACTGCTGGAAAATGACAGTGCACTGCCATGGACTGAAGGGCTGTTTATTTTTCCTGACATATTTATACACTCTTGTTCTCCAGAAATTTTCTCAGTATAATCTTCCATTAATCTTACTTCAGTGGTCTTGGTTACATTTTCACACACAGAGGCATCTCCTGCAGCCATTTTCTCAATGGGTATTGTTTTAAGGTTATTGCTTTTCAGAGATGAGTTTTCAATAGGCACTCCCAATCGATAAGGACTGTTGTTTGCTTGTTCTGCATTCTGCAAGGATTAAGAATCAATCCATTAAAACAAAAAAGGGAGGGAAAAAAGAATACATATAAGAAAAAAACAAGGTGACCTTTAAAAGTTTTCTTCAACTAATAAAGCTCCTGTTCATGTGAAATAAATAGATAGCATTCTTCTCTACTTAACAATCTGTTTTCTTGTGGAAAGGATTTACACTTATTTATACACACATGCATCTTTGGCTAAAAGGCTTAAAAATACCGAGGGAGAAATTTCAGCCAAATTTACAAAAAGTTTAAGTGCAAAGGTACCACATATCTCTGTATTTTGGGACAATAGGCGTCTGCATGACAATGTGAAAAACTGTTAGTATCAATAAGGGGGGAAGATTTACTGCTCACCTTCTATTGGACAACAGAGAATCTTCAAGGGACACAAGCCCAAATCCTCAAACAATACCTTTTCCAAATTACCAGTGCCTGTCAGAGCTGGGCTTGTATTTGGCGCCACCTGATGCTCTCATTTGAAACAAAAATGTGTAACTACAAAACTTGAGGACTCCAGAAAAGAACTGTGTCTAAAGGCAGCATCTCAAAGATCTGAATTGCACACTCCATCTTTAAAAACCTTCAGCTATGGATGGTAAGGAAGAGTATTTCTTCCTTCTAGTGTCTGTGTATCAGTGTGGGTGCTCCAAGTGAATTACGAGCAACACATACAAGATTTTCTTCTCTGCAAGGAACAGTTGCTCAGTGTTTCACAGTTGCCCAAAATGTAGAGATTCAAGATGCTCTTTAAGAGCATTGTTAAACTTTAATTTGTGAGACTGTGTTGACTGGGCACTGGAGGCCTCTTGCATAGGACTTAATGGTGAAGTCCGGAATTCCTATAAGTAGAAAATGCACATGTTCCATTTATATTTAAGGGAAATTAGTCTAATAACACTAGATTGTTTTATCACCATTCTGAATAAATTTTGATTCTGTCACTCCTTACAAGAAGCAGCAAAATCTAGCTCACTGGTTGCATGCCACCTACAGCACTAAAAAAAAAAAAAAGACAGAGCTGACTCCCAGATTTTTGTTCCCTTATGTGTTTTGAGGAAATTCAGGCTGAAATGAAATTTAACTGTTTTGCTACCAGCTAATTGTGTTCTACTGCTGACAACACTGAAAGAATTAGATGTGTGGTTGCAGCCTTAGTCTGCTTGTTCCATGAAGGGACATGGGAAGTGTGTGTATCTTTAAATGACCATATTAAATGAAAAGTCTAAGCGTTTAAGCACAGTACAGGTACACACAGTACAGATACACAGTGCATGCACACCCACTAACACAGCCAGATCCACACTGACATAGACCTGAAGAAAAACCAAGAGAGTAGTGCAAATTATTACACAATGTTAATAGAATAAACTTGTTGGTTTTGTTGTAATTTTTTTTACTTCATGAGCCTGTGATGCATAAACAAGAACTCAAGGTATGGATTATTTTTGTGCTTTCTCTAAAGAATAGTACTACTTCTGTGGGACACAATTTTAAACAGGTTTAATTGCAAAATTTAAATTTGGCTGACCATAAATCAAAAGACTTATATAAAACTGATTTGCATGACAGCAATTACTTACATTTTCAATATCTGTGCACAACAGCGAATGAGAACTTAAATCAAGAACTTGTAGTTGCAGTCTTGCTGCTTCCAGCTCCAAAGACAGATTCTCAGTTTGTTTTCTTTCTGCTGCCAGTTTGCACTCCATCTCCATAGTCATATTATTCAGTTTCTGCTGCCATTCTTCCTTGTCAGATAGATTTTGCTGTTTGAGGTGATCTATCTCTTTCCTTTCAGAAAGTATGACTTCTTTCAGCTCTTGTATTTCCTCATTTTTCATGTTCTCTTGAACATGAAATTGATCTTCAAGCACCTTGATGGCCTTCTCATATGTCTGACACAGCATCTGAAGTTCTTCAATTCTATTTTCAAGGTTAGATTTTCTAGGAGTAATAGTCCTGAGCTCTGTAAAAGAGTCCAATTTGTGATCATTATGACAATTTTCAACCAAAACTTTTGTTGTACCTTCTGAAATTACTTCTGCAGAACTCTCCAGCTGATTCATTTCCTCCGTCCATTTGCAGGCAGCACTGTTATGAGAATCAACCACCTTGGTGACTTCTATAAAATAGGGATTTACAGAAAGATCTGAGGAAGATGATGTGGACTTAGTTTCATCTAATTTAGACAGTGTGTCATCTCGGCTAGAGGATAGTGACACTCTCACAGAATCTATGTGAGCATTGCTCAGACTTGTCGACAATGCAGAATTTTCTGCCTTCAGTATTTCAATACAAGACTGTAGCTCGCATATCTTTGAGCTCATACTGCAGTGCTGTTCATATAATTTTATATGTTCATTCTGGAAAGTTGAGAGCCTCTCTCTTATTTCAGCAAAGCCTATCTTAACTTCTTTTCTGGACAACTTTAAATCTTTGTAGTCAGGAGTACTGCATTCTTTAAGTCTGAAGGATATTTCCTTATTATCAGAATACATTCTCAGATCACTGTGATCACTTTGATCCATAAGTTCATCAGGAAGAATAGCTTTCTCTGCTTTTAAATTTTTATCCGTATTCATTATGTTCTCTTTCTCCTCTTCTACTTTATTAATACTTGTGATGCCATTGTTTTTTGTGTCTTTAAATCCAGAGGCTAAAGCAGCGGTCTCACTCTGCAACCTCTCACACATTTTCTCAAGCTCACTCAGATGGTTTATTGTTTCCTGCAAAGAGGATGCCAGCAAGACTGATGAATAACTTTCATCCATTCCTCTTTTGCCAGAATTCTGGGAAACATTATTATAATTATATCTCAGTGAGTTGTCATCTTCCTCTAATACAGTAAGTGAAGAATCTGAAGTTTTCAGTTCTTTAACAGACAGTAGTTCTTGCTGCAGTCTCTCTTTCTCTCTCATGCTTTTCTCAAGTTCTACTTCCATGCCTTTTAAAGCAGTCTCCAGTTGCATCACTTCTAACCTGTAGTTCTCTAGGGAGAGTTCACTGTCCTCAAAATCCATTTGAAGAAGCTCAAGTTTAACTTGGTATTTATTCAGCTCAATGTCCTTTTCTTCCATGGACTTTCTCAACCGTTCTGAACAGAGTCTCTGTTCACAACTAACCTCACACATTAGAGGTTCATGTTTTGTTTGTAGTTCCTTCCCCAGTTGCTCCTTGTCTTGAAATACAAGGCCACATTTCTCTTGCATTGTATTTTGTGTTGCCCTGGCATTTAACGTTTCCTGACTTAAACAGTCAAGCTCCATAGAAGGCACATGTTGGACATTGGAAAATTCTGACTGCAGTTGTTGAAGTTCTTGAACCAATTCCTTTTTTATTTCTTCTGAGGCTATTAGTTTACGTAAGATATCTTTATTCTCACTAAGTACCTGTTTCTCTTGTTCTAGCTTTGCTTTCTTTTGCTCAAATTCAGTTGCCTCTTCTCTCAGAATGCTCATAACATTTCCATTTTCTTCTTCTACCAATTTATACTTTGCCTGCAAAGCTTCAAGCTCTGTTTTGATTTCTTCAGTTCTTGATTCAATATGTTGCCTTTCCTCCTCGTGTTTTGCGGACATTTCAGAAATTATTTCTTCTCTTTCCTTTAAACTGTTATAAATATTTTTATTTGTCTCCAGCAAAGTTATTTGTTCTTGCTTTAAAGCACTGTTTAAATCCCTAAGGGTTGCATTTTCTTTAGTAAGTTCGTCAATTTTTTTGCTATATGAGCAAATCATTGAAGACATATCCTTCTTCTCTGAATCCCATTTTCCAGACATGAGCTCCAGCTGTCTTACTGAATCCTCAAGCAGTTTATTATTGATCTTTAAATCCTGAAGCTCAGCTTGTCTGTTTTCGAATCTTTCATTCAGAGTTTGCAGTTGCATGTCCTTTTCCTTAAGAATGTCTAAAGTTTTTTCAACTAATTTCTGACGTGCTGAAATATCCGCCTGCAAGTTACTGATGTGCTGTTCAGTATCCATCACAAAGCTTCTGTGCATCTCTTCTACTGCAAGTAATCTTTGTTCTGTTTCACCCTTTATTTGCAGTAAGTCTTCATACTGCTGCTGCTGATTTGAATTCAGCTGCTTTTGAACCACTAAGGAAATCTCAAGAGAAGAGATCTGCTCTTGGAAATTGGCCAGATCCTTAGCTTTTCCTGCTTCTAGAAGAGCTCCTGCACATCTCTGATCCTCAGGGTTGGAGTTATTTGCTGCAAGTTGTGTATTGCCTGAAAGAGTCTTATCCTGACCACTTTGTAAATTAACTTGTCCATCTTCTGTCATATCTGAAGTATCTTTTGCTTTTACAAGACAACAGATTTTTTCATATTCACCAAGCAGGTCATGATAACATTGCTCCCTTTGCAGTCCTTCACTTGCTGCTAACTGTAACTTTTCTTCTACTTCAGTAACTTGGTTGGTAAGTTGGAATATTTTACAGGACATATTTTCTATCTCTTTACAGTACTTTTTATCGGAACATTCTGCTTTCCACTCAAGTTCATTGAAAGCTTTTTTTTGTTCTTCTAATTCTGCACTTTTACATTCCAGCATATCCTTAAGTTCTTTAATCTCTGTGGTTTTCCTGTCACTTTCAGTTTGCATCATTCTGAATGTCTCACTATGCTCATGATTTTTGATTTGCTGACTTTGAAGGGAACTCTCCAAGTCATTAATTTGAGCCAGCATACCTTCCTTTTCAGACTTAAGTTTATTTATAAGATGATCGGTTTCATTTTTCCATTGAGAAAAAGCAGCAGCCTCTTTTTGCAATTCATCACATTCTCTCTGCTTGAACCCAATGATCCTCTGCAAAGCTTCTGCTTCTTCCTCCATTTTACATATTTTACTGTCTTGTTCTTTAATATGATTATCTTTTTCCTTGAGTAGGTCCTGCATAGAATCTTGTTGCTTTTCCATGTCAGCTAAAGCTATTTTTAGCTTCTCCAGGGAAAGGGAGCTCTCTTGCTTTTTAAATTTCTCTTCCAGTAACTTCAGCTCTGCTTCCTGAAAAGTGTTCTTATCTGTAAATGAAAACATCATCAAATCTTTGCCAGTCAATACTGGCAATTCTGTAGATAATTTTCTAGATTAAGTATTACTACTTACTTTAACTATTTTCAATTTTCATTTTACTGCAAAGCATTACTCTCAAGTTATATCACTAGATAAAGGATACTTACATCACCTTAGACTATCAGATACTATGCACTCAGACATTGTTTCTGTGTCTCACTTTCACCAAATTTTTATAAAAAGTAGTACTCATTTTGTAGGTGGTTTTTGGTTTGTTTTTTTTTTTATTAACAGGGCAGATCTCACTTCAATATGTGACATTTGTGTGGGTCTGCCTTCTATTCCATTTATATCCCATTTCTGCCAAATAATGTCTAATTCTACCCAGAAAGAAAAGTTGGGTCAGTCATTAAGGGGAAACAGAATCAAATACAAAAGCTTCATTTTGAAATCGTACATGAAGTTTGACCAATGCACAGAAACAAGTAGGGAATCTATCCTCTTTTAAGTAGTCCCCTGGAATTACAAGGTGTATTTCAACAACTCCTGAAAAACTGTGTTCTCAACTAAAAATAAACACTGCAAGCAAGACTGAAATATCAGTGGTTATGTAGCATTTCCCTAATTCTTTTCAACTCTGTGAAACACATAAAAGAATCACAAACCAGAAATTTTCTATTTTAAATAGATTTTATGAAATTCAAGCAGCTGATAAGTTCAGTACACTTTGATTATTTTCAAAATTTTGTATCTTCCGGAACTGTACATGTTCATAGACAATAAATCCTTTCCATTTACAACAAACTCAATGCTGTTTAAAAACTCTAATCATATCCCACAGCAGAACCTTTCACTTAATTCACAATATAACTTACACTATTGCAGAAAACATACAAAAAAAGTTCTGCAAATTTAAAATTGTAACTCACTTTTCATCTCTTCTGCAAAATTCTGGCTTTGCTTTAGAGACTGCTTGATTGTATTTAGTTCCTCTTCAAGCTGGTGGATCTCTTGCAATTTCTTTTCAAGTTGACAGTTAAGACGATTTTTCTCCTGCTTCACTTCCTAAACCAAACCCAAACAAGACCATATTTCATGTAAATTGCCAAGGAGATCAAAGAATTCAGTTCACTTAAATAAAGATATTCCATTAGATCCTAGCAAGTCTTTGGGCAGTTATGCCCGGGTTCTTAAGCATTGCTTGGGAACTTAAGCTGAACTTATTCTTAACTAACTGACAGCATCTAAGAGATGCTGCCAGTTGACATAGTCAGCATGCTCCTTGTTGGCATAGAACTAACAGGTCCACATGACCTGTCCCAAACAGATAGATCAGGATAGATCCTACAAAATCCAAGCTGATGAAGTTAGGCTACAGTCCTGAAGAAACTAAGTAAACAAATCCCTGCAACAGTATCAAAATTAACACAAAATATTTTATTTACAAGTGCTTACACTTTCAGATGGATGCTTTGCCATTAACAGCATTTTCTTTCAAATAATTTGATTTTAAAAAACCCAGCCAAACAATAACAAAATAACAAACAATAACAAAAAACTATGTAACTAAATTGTATCTAGGAAGCCAAATAAAAGTTCTTTTAAGGAAACTCATCCTTTTTCTCTAAGTTCATGTGCTCTGGACAACAGATGGGGCATGGAACTGGCATGGCCCAATTGGAAACAGATCGTCAATTATTTATCCATTTACTACTAGCAGATGGGCACCAATTCAGAAAAGCCAAGTTCAAGAAATGGAAAGGTCTGGATGAAAAAACTTAAAAGCTTGGCAGGCTTGGTTTTGCAACAACATAAATAAATCACCCTCAGAACATGATTAAAATTGTCACTGTTACTAAGTTACCTCCCCTTCTACTCATAGCCCTCCCTACTCACAGTTTAAAAAAGAAAAACCCAGTTACATATAAATTTTAATAAAGTTTTCTACCAATCCTAATTTTTCAAAGAACTACAAGCATCCAAACTCCTTGTGTTCAAAGCACCATACACAGATGCAATATGAGTGCATGAATTGAACAAGCCCATTCATCAGAAAATCTAGGGTGATCTATAGAAAGAAAAAAAAAACAAGCTGAAGAAATTAAAATGGCTGAAAAGTCCAATTATTTTGATTTGGTACAAACATTCCCAGTAATCATAGAATGGCTTGGATTGGAAGGGACCAGAAAGATCATCTAGTTCCAAACCCCCTGCCATGGGCAGGGACATGTCTCGCTAGACTAGATAAAGAATTTTCCCTAATATCAAGTCTAAACCTACCCTCTTTCTGTTTGAAACCATTCCCCCTTATCCTGTCACTATATGCCCTTGCAAATAGTCCCTCTTTGTCCTGTTGTAGGCTCCCTTCAGGTACTAGAAGGCTGCAATTAAGTCACCCCACAGCTTTCTCTTCTCCAGACAGAAAAATCCCAGTTCTCCCAGTCTTTCCTCATAGTAGAGGTGCACCATCCCTCTAATCAACTTGGTGGCCCTCCTCTGGATTCACTCCAACAAGTCAACATCCTTTGTGTGCAGGGGACCCCAGAGCTGATATAGCATTCTAGATGGGGTCTCACCAATAAGTAGCACTCAACATAACTTGGTGGACTAAGTATCCGAGAGCAACTAGCTGTTTACACTTTCCAAAGCTATTTCCAAAACAACTGATTTGCTTTCAATTCAGTTATCAATTCTACTTGTACACTGCATTACTCAAGCTAGCCATTCTGCAGTTGCCCCTTAAAAGGGCAAAACCCAAAGCAAATTCCAGAACCTATGCACAGGTAGTACTACTACTCTGGAGAAACTCTCCATGGAGCAGGCTTGTGAGCAGTTCATGGACTGACCAACCAATTTTTCCGGGAATAGTTATGGGCTTGCTTGCACCATCAAAATGTAAACCACACACTATGATGCCTGAAGGGATGTCACCATTGCAAAGCTCAGTAGTCCTTAGACTAAGCATATCCTGTATGCTCTCAAAAGAGTATCCTGTATATCTCTCACATGTACCTGCTTTGCAGCTTTTTTGGAAGACCAGTCTTGTTATACAATAAGGACTAAACACAGTAGTGGATCAATCAGCAGAAAACAATGGTATTCTCCACTGGAGAGTTAGACAAGTAGTGTAAGACTGCAATGATTTCTCCTTTAATAAAGGGAAAAAATACCAATCTCACTCTTGTTTTCTTCAGCTATAAAAAAATCTACTCTCAACAAAACCTCCAAGACTTTGAAGCAATTCGATGTAATTTTTTGCAGTATACTTATTTATGAGAGTGAAGAAGACACATATTGTGCTTTTTCATGTGCAAATCTTAAGATAGAGAACTGTAGTGTTACTCATCTCTTAAATTATTACAATCTCCCCTGATTAAGCTTCTTTAGAAATGTATTGGTCATGTTCTAATACAACACCACTGTCACCAACTGTTAAATTGTCTGACCAAGATAAACAAATACAAAGAAAAAATGTAACTATAGTTACAGCCTAGTAAGATGGATACAAGACTGGTAGATAAAATGAAGTACTCCTAAGAATTTGCAGCAAAGAAGATCTTTCCACAAATTAGATGCTCTCTGACAATAGGATCTCAAAGACCCACTATCAAATATAGAAAGGGTATAAGCCCACAATATCTGATATAAACTACCTTCTTTTTTTTTTGTTCATTTGCCTAAAAATATGAAAGATTATACTAAGAATGTAAAGAAGCTTGACAAAGGTTTTCCTTCTCCACATTGGAAGAACAAAATTGTCTTGATTAGCCTTACCCCTGAAGGTACTGGTTAGATTTATTTACTAAATAGGTTTTAAGGACCTTTATCTGGCATCGAGGCCAAGTGGCATGGAACAGCCCATATCTGTACCATAAAGTCTTTTATCTCCCAAAACAGGTGGCTCTAATCAAACCACTTGCTGGGAAGATTCCCAGGCTCATGTGAACTCCTAAACTGTGCCTGGGAATTGTATGAAAGAGTGCAAGTGAACTGGGCCAAAGCCATGCAAAGTGGCACATTCCAATATCTGGGATTGCCCCCAGACATTGCAAACCACCAGCAAGAATGTACCTAAAATTTCACAATATACTAAACCTCTACTAACATTTGTGATGATCTGAACAAACCCCACTATTTTACTTTATATTTTTGCAGAGAATTTTGACAGGCAAAGTTTTGGAAGAAACTATGCCAGGTTATATTGTATCTGCTGATGACAGCAGCCAACAAGCAAAATGAGAGTGTTTAAATAAAACAAACTGTGACATGGATTACATAGGTATTGAGCTATCTTTGCTATTTACTACTCATTCTCCAAATAAAGGATAAAATTTGCATTCAGAGGTCTCTAATGGCAAAACTGTAACAATTTCAAGTCTAGCTGCTCTAGTTGCCACCCAAACAAAACAATGTAACTAAGAAGACAAAGGAGACTTTAAAGTGAAAAGGTATCTGCATGTGTGAATATGAGCTGGTGTGGCAGCATCCAGAAACCTGTCTGAATTTATCTTCATTTGCAGGAAAATTTTTTCCAGCACTATATATTTTTTAGACTGTGTCTCTTCTAAGAAAGAAGCATTTTATTTTTTTTTTTGAAGAGGATATAGTGAGTCTTTGTACAAAATCATCGAGTTTGGCAGTATGAATCAAAGCAGTAGTCAATGATTCTAGAATTTACTTTTGAAATCAAACAAGCATCGACATTTTTTTATTTAAGAACCAAAAGCAAGAATCTCTTGAAACACAACCTATATTTGGTAAAAGATAAGTCCAACGTGAATTAGAACCATATCAGCAGCATTACAGCAATGAATCCTAAGCATGCAGCCAATGCCAAAAACTGCACCGATTTCCACAGAGTTAGTGAAGGCCTCATTTTGTGTTACAACTAAGATACATTATTAAGATAACCCGTAAAAGTGTTTAAAGATTGCTTATGGAAAAATATGCTATGAGAGTAAATGCTCAATAGTATTAAGTATTTACAAATTGCCAATTCAATGCATTAATTCTGTCAAATACTCCTCTGCATTGGTTACCTCAAAGCTTTTTGTCAGATCAGTTTCCTTAGCCTGGGCTGCTAACAGAGCCTGCTCTGCTCTGCACAGCTTCTGGGTGAGATCACTGCTGTCGTGTTCCAGGTGTTGTTTCACTGCCATTACCTGTAAGAATGTTGAAAATGGACACTGTATTCACAGGCATATATAAAACTTTTTTCTTTAAACTGCCATTCTTGAACTCCAACATTCTATTACAAAATGAAACTACATTTTATCCCCACAAGAAACAAAGGTTGCTCTACTGTTGTTCAGAAAACAGTTGCTTATTGCCTTTCCGCTCACTCCTTCGCCTCTGACCAAAAAGGTGGTATGTCTCTAAAATACATGTATTTCTAGACTGTCTGAAATCAGATTAATACATCCAACTTGCAGCTACATCACCACATTGATACCTGTAGGACACAAATGAGAATGGCCTTTCTGATTCACATAGCATATTACAAAGTTAGGATCATAACTGCACTTACTGCTCCATTGACACAGATTTTATAAAAAATGAACCGGTTTTAGCTCTTTCAAAACGCTATAAATGCTATAACGCTCCAAATTAACAAGGTGGTAAATGCCATTATTGGGCCAAAAAAGCAAAAAAAAGTCTACTCTGAGGTCATTAGGTAATCAATTACCTTACTTGGAGAAAGAACTAGAAGGCACCTATTTTCTTCTCCATGAAATCATGCTTCCTTTGGTAAGCATATACAAAAGAATGTGCATATAAAGAAGTCTCCACTGAAAACATTTGACTGAATGTATTCCCATGGCTATACTTCTGAAATAAAACAAGCCTGCAAGAAAGCTGTAGGCAGTTTTGGAAATGCTGTTTCAGTTCAGGCTGTCTGTTAGTGGGGCTTCTTAATATAAATTTCAAGAACTTGTGGCCTTTTTTAGAAATTCATTTAGCTGTGTTGCTTGAGAGGTCCTCTCGAGTTTTTTGAGGATTTTAAAACACTCCTCTTTTCTGGTCACCCACTCTCATGGCTTGTGCTGCTTTCTAACTTCCTGCAATTTGTGAATTTTTGACAACTAATGTGTTCTAATAGCTAGTTGCTGCCAAAGCTGTGGATGACCTCCTTCTTACTGACATTCCTCCTTACACAAGCCCTGACACTCATCTAATTTTGTGGAGAACCAGTTCAAGGAGTTAAACTAATTGCAAACACTTGGGCTATCTATATGTATACACATGTGCTAATTTACATATAATATTTTCTTTGCTCTTTTATGTCTTCTATCAGCTCTCTGCAGGATCACATGAGGGGTGGCATTGCTAAAATAGAAGTACCAGGAGTGCATGGGCTGGGGTATATGAAAAGGGGATGTTTTTCCAAAGGCAACAGACCTGTCAATCAGCAGCTCTATCATCAAGCTGCTCCTCTGCATGTTTTTTACATAAAGTGTGCCTTGTGATCAGCCCTAGCTGCTCCTCTCTCAAACAGATTTATTTTACCCACACTGTCTGCATTCACATATCCTTCCCTGTAAAAAGTGGACTAGGCCCAAATTTTAAAAGCTATAATTCACATTTAATACATAATATTTCAGTGAGAAATGGTAAATAAAAAACAGAAAACACAAACTGTAAAAACATTAATACAAGATCCCACATTAATTACTTTTTCCTTTAGGTATAATTAAATGAAGGCAGTAGTGCTGAGACAACTAAATATCAGCTCTAGTAGCAGATTTTAATATTAAAAAAAAAATCCTACTTTGTCAAATTCTGCCTGCAGAATGTTGAAGTCATTTTTGGCTTGCTGTAGCTCCTGATTCAGTTTGCTTCTTATCTGGTTGCACTGCTGATCCAGTGTTTGTAAGGAACGTTGTTGACAAGAGAGTTCCTAGAAAACAGTGGTACAGTAACAAAGAAATAAACACATGACCACGACAAGTCTCTATTTTGGTTACTGGAGTAATAACAACTGATTTTTATTAGGAGGTACTGCCTGCTCAGAGACATTTGTCTTACACAGCAAACAGCAGTTTAAAAGCAGCTGCAAATGTCACATAGGCAAGAATGACCTTAACCCAACTTATGCCATCTGCTTAAGAACATTATGCAACAGTCCTATCACAGAAAGGGAAAAAAAAAATCTAAAACCAGCAAAAGTAATAGCGTTAAAATTTTTCATATTAAAGATACATTTCTTATAAGAATTACATTACAATACATGTGGACAAGTTCATCTTCTGCTATTACGTACCATACTGGAAGGTTGATTTTTTTTTTTCTCATGAAAAGAAAATAGTCATATTACCTAGCATAGGACTGAGCAATAAGATAATCTTAGAAACAAGATAATCTTACAAGGGCAGCCACAAAAGCTGCACAAAAATTAGTGTTCCCAAAACAGAATTTCTGAAATCTATAAAAGGATGATATAGTACATGTGGATCTTAAAACATGACAAGTAGACATCCATTAGGATAAACAGCTGTACTTGCAATTTCTCGTGAAGTCTGTTCCTATGCCTTTGGATATTATAGTTTTAATGCTGCACAGATTTCAGAGGTTTATTAGGATGTAAAACAATAAGAGGTGTGAGAGTAATAAAAAGCAGTGAAGGAAAAATCCAAGCATATTTATCAGCAATAACAGCTATGCAAAAGTTGCAATAGGTTCTACTAACAAATTCTAAGATCCTTGTGATGGGGAAGAGGGGCAACAAAGTTCTTGTACTTCTCTTTAATTAGAGTATAGCTACTTCATGCAGACAAGCTGCTTCACTAAAAGACACAATACCATACTGTTAGTAGTAAAAAAAATTAAAGAGGAAAACGAAAAAAAAAGGAAAACAAACATTCACAGTGAAGGAACTAGAGCTGACATTTATTTGCAATGTGGCCCTAGGTCCCAGGTGCATGAACCCCCTGCACACAGGCCACTGTATTTTAGTCAGTCATATCTGTGAAATGATGCCAACACCCCTTATATTCTGCTCAAGAGCAAAAACAGCACAAGAGGCACAAGCACTTCCTACACCAGTAAGACATCCAATGAACAAATAGCTAGTGTTTATTAGGGAAAGTATGGATGAGTGTAGAACTATCATAAACAGAAACCAAAGAAAGATCAATGTCTAATATGTGTGTATGTATATATATATAAATATATATAAAATTTAGTATTTCTCAACTGAAAAGCAGATACACAAGATAAAACAAGTGATTTAATCTCCTAGGGAAGTCAAAATTAAAAAGCTCTCCTCGCCTTACCTGTTGGTATTCCTTTTCCTTTGCCTTTATTTTCTGTTCTAAAGACTGACGAACACTCTCAGCATTTTGTCTTTGGCAGTTCAGTTCTTCTGACAATCTTTTCACCTTTTGCTCCATCATTTGGACCTATAATAATTTAGTTATCAAACAAAAGTGTTAAAGATGTAAGTTATGTTTCACTTAAATGTATAAGCACTCACATAAAAAAGACTGCTTTCAGCTACTGAATGTTTTAGCATTCATATAACCAGCATAACTTTAGCTGGTACCATATTAATTCTTAGCAATCCAAAGTATTAAGCTCATATTTGCTTATGTTAATGAGAAAAAAAAATATATATATATATATACACAGATGCGATAATAAAAACACCTTCAGAAAAACACTGTCATTGACAGTCTACGGAAATATACTGTATCTGGCACTAAAAATAGACTATATTTTCAGTACCTCAGTTTGCTGCCAAATAAAGAATGACTGCTAACTGCTAAGCAACTACATGTTTAGATGGAAAATAACTCGATATTCCACTGAATTTCAGAGTGATTCAGCATGTTGATTTGGATAGGAAAAAAGAGGCAACTATCTTAGTGTACGACAACAACAAAAGAGTGTTTTTCAAAATTTAAACTTCAATTAAAAAAAAAAAAAAAATCAGTAGCCTATCTTCTAGGCAACCTCCATGTTAAGAGTATGTCAGCTTCTTATCTAACTCACTTGATTATGTTAATATTATGTCACCCAACAGAGTGAAGCATTCCCCACCTAACTGCCTGAACAGAAAAATGTATTTTTATTCCAAATTCAACCTGTTAATGCAAAATATGTACTTTTTTCGCCCCAGAGAGGAAGAAAAGGGTGAATGGGACTCTTTCTTTTTCCAGCCACAAGAGCTCTTTAACGAGTTAGTGAAACAGCAGTCATAAGAAAATAAGAACCAGGTAGTAGTATTGGGATGTCAGGTTATTAGACACAGACTGCAGGGATCATGAGCTCCTGGTAAGATAACATGAAAACTTGACTGCAGAAAGGCTGCAGACCTCACAAGAAGTGAAAATACTTGATAACACAGAGGCGGTGCTGTGGTCAAGGTCTGTGAACAGCACCAGTGACAGACAAGTGCACAAGAGGCAAGCCAGTATTAAATTCAGGCTACAAGGAAGGAAACTAAAATCCAAAATCTCAGCGCAGTTCTACATCCAAAGTCCAGGGGATGCAGGCAGAGATCCAATTCCAATGCAAGAAAGAAGAAACAGAACAGTAAGGAGCTATCTTCAGATGGTGGGACCAAAGGAACCTTCTGGGGCAAGATGCTGCACTGCACCTTAGGGATGGACTGCATCTCAACTCAAGTGGTGGCAATCCCACTCTTCCTTATCCTTCTCCAGGCATGTTTCTAGCTCCATAACCCTGCCCCTTCCCTTTTGCTGGATTTAATCTCCTTTGATTCCTTAGTAAAACAATTCAGCTCTCTTAAACCTGTAGAAAATGAACAAGGCAAAACTAAATACATAATATCCTAATCCTTTAAGAAGTTGAATCAAGTCATCTGGGGAATTAAATAAATGAAAATAAAGACTTTTTCAGAGAAATTGAGATGTCAGATTGAGTCGGTTGTCTTCTCACAAGTTCACCATGATGACAGTGCCTTTATGAAGTCAATGGACTATGTCAAGAGTATGATTTTACCTTACTCCCAGCCAAGACTTCCCCTAAACCAGAGCTAACAATAGCCAAATGTTGATGTCTCTCTGAAAAGGCAGAGTGATCAAGGTTTATGTGCAAACATGCAAAGGTTTTCTTTTTAAGGACCAGTACAGGAGTTGTGTGAAGAAGAAGCTTACCAATATACTTTGGTAGCATGAAGAAACTTGCTGGCAGACATGAATAACAATTATTATACCCAGAGAAGATACACAGAGAAACATCTTTTTCCCTATCCTGTAGATGAACCAAACTAGTGGGAAAAAAACCCCTAAAAAGATAGATGGAAATACGGAGATTCAGGGAATTATGACATCTGTGTACTAATTTCAAATTTGTCAAGTGTTGTGAAAAAGGACTTTAGGTAGGTAATGCAACTTGATTAATCAAAAAAAAGAATACTTCTTACTTGTTACCTTCTGCAGTTTGAATTAAATTATTTTAAGCACTGGCATTCTCCTCTTCTTTGCATGATTATGAGCAAAAACCTGAACCATTTCAGATTTTTATACACAGATATCTTTTTATTTATATATGTTCTGTAAATTTTTAACTTAGCAAATTGTACTATCCTATTGGTTTTTCACTATTAATCCAAACTCCTTAGAATTAAGTTGTGAAATTACATTTAGAGACTGCACCTATTCTCAGTATTGCACTGCATTTTTGCCTAGACTTTATTTAACACAAGCAATTTACAACACAAAGACTATGCCCCCACAAAATCCTGTAGTAAAAGCAACAGATTCTGATTTTCACCAAAGTCGCATGACAGTCTCTTTCAGGCCAGAACTTGCCACCAGATGTCATTGTTGCTCTATGTAACTTGATCAGAAAATATTTTCAGAACTCAAATCAGTCTTACCCGAGTATAAAAAATATTTCTTCAGGTCATGTAAGAACCTTCCAGAAAATGGGCGACTGCTTACAAGTATTAATGTTTTTACAGGTAATACATATCAAACTAGCATATACTTCTTCAAACTTGATCCTCAGCAAATGCTCAAGAAACTTAAGTCTTGAGAACCTTGGTTCTTACTAAAATGGCTGAAAACTGACACACATGAATACTGGCAATGAATTGTAAGGACAGTCAGATACGTAATGCAGTGTTTTACCTGTGTGGTTGCTTGATCCAGTTGTGTTCTCGTTTGAGTCAGTTTATCTCTGGTTTTGTTCAGAGCTTTATCCTTCTCTGTTAATTCTAACTTCATTCTGTCCAGCTCCAGTTCAGTCTCTTGATGTTTATTCACATGGGATCTGTTCACTTTTTCTTGAGCTTGCAGTTGTTGTTCAAGGTCTTTAATAGTGGAATTTAGCTCTGAATTTTAAAACAGTAAAAATTAAAGATACTTTCTGCTTTGGAAGGTATGTCTTCCACACACTCAAATTTCCAAGCCTCTTACACCTTCTAAAATATTTAGTATATTTGATAAGTACCCAAGTTCCTGACACAGGCAGACACCCTACAAAATGTTCAGTAAGTTAAAACAACAGTTTTAACTGCCTTCTACTACTACATGGATGACTAAAACTATAAAGATTTAAAGATAGTTGACTCTAAATCAATAATTCCCACTATGTGAGAAAACAGTAACATGCAAGCTCAGGAACAAAAGCTGCAAAGACAAAGACAATTTGTTCCTCTGCTGGTGTGGTTTTTTTTTTGTTTTGTTCCTGGTTTTAAACATGCAGAAACATGTCATTTGACATATCTATTATATGTTTTTATTATTTTTAAAAGGAAAGATATCCACTACAAACATTTGTTTGGGGCAACTGTGAGTCTTTGCTTCCAGAAAACTTTTCAAATATCGGGCATCTGTAAATGCACCATTTCATATTTTAATCTTTTTCATGTCTCAAAGCTAAACCAAGTAGTCTTGTCACAATATACATCAGAAAGAGTTTATTTTATCTTCCAAAAGCCATAACATAATTTACATTAGAAATCATAAGTCAGCTACATGGAGCATTATACGGAATTATTTTCGTTTTTTTCATAATTAATTTTCCTTTGTTAAAAAAAGCCCTGTCTTCCTGTTTCTGAGTTTATATAGCTTCCAAGTTGAAAATGTCACCCAAATTGTTGTATGTGTAGGTATTTGAATGAACATTTTGGGGAGTACAGAAACAGTTAGTGTAAAAGCTGTCCAAAGAGTCTAAATAGTAGGCTTAAGCAAATGTTCACCTAATCCACAAGAAAACAACTATTTTCTCTCTTACAACTATCAGATATCAGGAATGAGAATTCCTTCATGTCTATATGTGCAATAAAAGACCATATCTTGCTTTTTCATTGTACTTTTTGCATCATACTTCATTTTGTGCTTCCAGTAACATCCCTTATGAATCAGCTCAGTTATGCATTAAGCATGCTCAAACACTGAATTTTTAATATAATTATTGCTTAGCCATAAATCTCAATAGTATACAAAATTAAGAAAGCAATGTGATAGAACTTAACAGCAAAATGTAATGATATTCTGAAAAGTGTTCTAACTCTGTTTTAAGAGAATTGCTCCATGAGCAGTGGGATTAATGGAGAAGGATATTTTTCCTTTTAGATGATGTCCCCTACTAACCCCAAAAATACAAACTGCTCCCTTCTGGTTCTCACACCCCTTAGGTAGAAGACACCACAGCTTGTAGATAAGCTCTGAGCACTGGCTGATCATTGACAATAAACACACCAGCAGCCAACAGGGCCAGCTGCCAAAGGCAACAACAAGTATCTTTCTCTTTTCCTTGCTAAAGCACTCATTTCAATACCTCACTTCTATCCACACACCAGCTTTCATGAAACCATATGGGAGACTGCCACTGGGTCTTGAAGAAATAAATCAGATACCTTGGTTCTGTGCTTTTAGCTGAATCATGAGCGAAGAATTACAATTCTCAAAAAAGCTGTTGTCAAACTCATTCTTCTCTGATATTATACTACAATTCGTTTCTTTTTCCCCTAGAAAAGAGGATGCTGCAGAACTTCCCCTTGCAGGTGTTTCTTGATTTCTAGATGGTGTCTTTTCTTGTTGCCATGAAAACACAGAGGAGGAAGCCTGATGCCGAGCAATCTCTCTGTGACTCAGAGAGCTTTGAGAATGAGGTTGATTTATTTTCTGTGTCCAAAAAAGAAAAGGATGCACCTTTACATATGTTTCTATATCTAACATATAACTAAATAACTAATTTATTATTAAGTAGTTAATAGATCATCATCATTTCATGTTGTTGCACTGTCACATCATCCACCAGTGCAAACTACTGATTCACGTAATTATTTTTTATGCTATATAAATTAAATAACTTTAGCCCAAGTATCCAAGGATAGCTGATACTTATAAACACAAACCAGGATCTCCAGAAAAGTAGTTTTTACCTGTGTATCTTTAAAGGGGAAGTACACAGATTTTTGTCTTTTTCAAGAGATATCCCATTGTTCACATCCTAAATTTTTCAAAATTGAAGCCTATGTTTTTGCAAGCAAGTACTGACACAAGTAAGATGCAAAAAAATGAAGTCTAAACTAACATATCTGATATCTTACTCACATTTATTTCTTCTGGGCAAACACAGGTAAATTCAAAACAGATTCATTTATTTAAACTTATAAACACAGAGTACCCCAAAACTGCAAGAATAAAATACACCAGGTACCAGCTTGCAACCTCTTCCCATAGAAAAATTAAACAGAGCCAAAATAGTAGAGTTTTTTCTCCTTCTTAAATGCAAAAAAAAAAAAAAACCAAAAAAAAAAAACCAAAAAAACCCACCAAACCAACAAAACCTCAAACAGTAAAGACCCTATTGAATTTTTACTGGATTTTCAAATGCCTCTCATTTGAATTACTTTTTTCTTAAACTAAATCCCTAAACCATGTAATACGCAGTGTGACTTCTCAGTCACACTGCAATGAGAGAATATAGTGTTATCTAGGAATAACTGTGCCAAGACCAGAAATCTACATTATATTGTCCAGAATGCTGTGTCCAATCCTGTAAAGTAACTTATTAACAGATAAAGAGCATAAAAACCTAATCATGCATGCAGTAATCATTTCCCTTATATGCTATTTAAATTTACGGAGTTTCTGAGACAAAAGTTTGAATCCAGGAAATTAATGGGGAAATTGATACTCATTTTTACTGAAATACTTCATGTGTGCTTTCTTTTTTGGACCTATTTGTATTTTGGCCTTTTTACAATACTCTTTGACAAAGAGTTCTGCCATGTAACACAGCACAGTGTTATGAAATAGGATTTGTTCTGAGCATGCAGATCAGGTACTTTATGCCTTATGAAAAGTAGGAAAACGACCATTCCCTGTTTCCTCTCTTGATCCTCACTCCTCTTTGTACCATCCATTTGTACCATGTGTTTGGAGATGAGAGGAACAAATTGGCAAGGAATATTCAAGATGTGAGGGCCATTTGGTTACATATGGACAAACAATATTTTCTCATTAGTTCTTAATGCTTTCTCTAAAAAATTCTTTCTCATTATTGCTGAACACAATATTGAAGTATTCAGAGAACTGGTCACAATGACTACTGAAATGTTTCCTGGAATCATGTAGTTAGATTTGGAATCTGAATGTATCAAGTGTTCATTTTTCAAATTATATTTTCCATATGCATTACTTTACTTTTTTTTTTTTTAAGCCAAATTTTACTTGTCATCTTAATTATTGCAATTATTTAGTGTTGCAAAATACTGTGTGGTCTTTAACCATATTATTCAACTCTTTTTCAGAACGCTAATGAATATGCTGAGTAGCACAGTTCTCTTTACCAAGCCTTTTCAGGCTCCTCTGTTGATCGTTCCCTTAAAAATTGACCATTTATTGCCACTGAGCTCAATCTTTAAATTTGCAAGATCTCCCCTTATCAAAATTTTTCCTTTTTATCAATGTTTTGTGGATATCCAACAACATTATCCTGAATCACACTTAACTCATACATTCTCTGATTTATTCTTAAAAAAACTCAAAAAGCCTGAAAATATATGAGGCATGATTTCCCTTTACCAGTAAACGGTTGATCTCTTCTCCATACACCACACCTACACAAGCACCAATAAACATATTGGTTCATGTTTCTAACAATTTGTCCAGGACAAAATGTTGGCCTGACTAAACTACATTTCCAGGAATCAGCACCGTAAATTATTTTTGTTGGGTTTTTTTAATGTCATCATCCTTGCCCCCTTCCTGTGTCAAGAGAAGAATGAGGTAAGTTGCAAATCACAGTGATTCAGTAGTCCCACACTGCAGTGCCCTATCAATTAATGAGTAAATATTCTCTGTATCTGGTGATTTTTTTTTTAATTATTACTCATTTTATCAACCTAATTGAAAACTACTTCTGACTTTTCAATTTGAAGCTATGCCACAGATTTAACCCCAGTGAAGAAAGGCTCTGATACAGAAAAGTTTTTAAACCTTTACATAGTTAACGCCAAATAAAAAAATTATTTCCCATTTTCTGCAATGGCTTTTTCATTGAGGGCTTTCACAACTTATTCATCTTGTTCTCAGAGATTAGCCAATACAGTTCCTCCTACCTATGTGTTTGAATGATTTATGTGCTTCTATTTTCTAGGTATGAATTATTTCTTTCAAGTTTTCAAGGCTATTTTATTATGCTATCGTATTTAACTTGGCATAAGTGACCCTGTTTTCTCTTGTCCTTGCTTGCATGAGACCTCCAGTTTTTGAAGGATGAGTTCTCATTTTTAATGTCCTTCTTTACTATTCAAAGATGCTGGCTTTTCTGAATTCTCCAAGATTCCTTCCAAATGACAGTACACACAGATTAATTCTCTTTTTCTTTTTTTTTTTTAATTATAGTTTAGGCAACGTAGAATATATTTCACTAGTTTTCCACTTCATTTTCCAAGTTTACTCATTAGTTACTTTCTTAGATATCACACATACCATTCCTAAGAGGTACTTACCTTAAGCTGGATGGTTCTCAGCTGTAATTCTAGCTCTTTATTTTCTTGTACTTTTTTCTTGTATTTTTCTTCTAGCTCTTCAAACTTAGCACCTACCAAGACATGATGTTTACTTCTCAAAATCTGCTTTAGTACATAGGTAATCTTTTCTAGCCCACTGCTATCACAGGAATTATAAAAATGAACAGCTATGAGAAGTGTCAGATCATGAGGAAGAAATTAACTGTATATACGTTATGTTCAGTAATTTAGGACCTCAAACTACACTGGTGGGATATCTGAAAGTTACTATTAGAATGAAAACACAGCTGATAAAAGTAGGGGTCCAAGGTCAGAATTTTATTTTTTTAATCCCTTTCTAAAAAATACAGACACACATAAAAAAAAAATATATATATATAACACAGAGGTGTTATGTTATATATATAAATGTACATATAGATTTCATCTTTTCTTCTGAAGTTTTCCTATCAGCAGCTCAAAAGCATTAATATTGCTAAGAAATTACAAGAAAATAAGGCTGTATCTTTTCCTTGAGATTCCAAATTGATTTCCTTGATTTTTCAAATATAAGGGGAATTGGACAAAGAATTTATTTAGGACTGATCCTAAAAAGAGCTATAAGGTCACTCCTGAAGCCTACTTTTCTCCAGGCTAAACCCCCCCAGCTTCCTCAGCTTTTCCTCATCAGATCTGTGCTCCAGACCCTTCCCCAGCTCCATTGCCCTTCTCTGGACACACTCCCAACACCTCAATGTCTTGAAATGAGAGGCCCAAAACTGAACACAGGATTTGAGGTGTGGCCTCACCAGTGCCAAGTACAGGGGGACAATCCCTTCCCTAGTCCTGCTGGCCACAAGCCTTTGGTCTTCTTGGCCACCTGGGCACACTGCTGGCTCTCGTTCAGCTGTCAACCAGCAGCCCCAGGTCCTTTTCTGCCAGGCAGCTTTCCAGACACTCTTCCCCAGCCTGTAGTGCTCTCTGAGGTTGTTATGACCCAAGTTTAGGACCCAGCACTCGGTCTTGTTGAATTTTATCCAGCTGGCCTCAGCCCATCGATCCAGCCTGTCCAGATCCCTCTGCAGGGCCTTCTTGCCCTCAAGCAGATCAGCACTCCTGTCCAACTCAGTGTCATCTGTAAACTTGCTGAGAGTGAATTCGATTCTCTCACCCAGGTCTTGATAAAGGTATTAAACAGAACTCACCCCAATACTGAACACTGGGGAACAACACTAGTGACCAGCTGGATTTAACTCCATTCACCTCCACTCTCTGGGCCTGGTTATCCAGCCAGTTTTTTAACCAATCCAGACAGGTTTTTTTACCCTTATGGGTCCCTTCCAACTTGAAATATTCTAGGATTCAACGATCCTAATGAATTTAAAACTCCAGCTTTCAGAGGAAAAAAAATCTCCCCAGGAATACAATTTTAAATACAGTTATTTAAATAATTTTAATCTATTCGCCATTTCAGGAATGCCATGCTTATTGGAATACTTGACATTGCCATTAACTGCACTCCTTTTCAGGTATGTATAAAGAAAGTAAAAAGAACAAGAGTGTAAGAGAGTACATCAGATTCCCCAATGGAGTAAGACTAAGATGCCAAACTCACACAATGTTTGTTCACAGTCCAGAAAGAGGTAAACAGCATGTGCAATATTGAACACATCAAAGTTTCTCAGCATAGAAAGCATAAGGGTGTCTGGCTACAGAACTTCTCCAGTTAAGGAAACTTCCTTTTGCTTTTCCAAGTATTCAAGTACTCATTCAAGTATTTTAAATCTATTTGATGTCACTAATTTTAAGATAGAAGTGATGCTTTGAAATGGATAGTGTATAAACTGTGCAGATTATCATACACAATAATAGCCTAAATAAAATATAAATTTCCAAGGGAATAAGACATATGACTGTTGACTGCATTTTAAAGTATTTGTTGTACATGAAGAAAGAAACTTGCTCCCCACTACACAAAGGGAAGACCTGATGCTAGAACAGGCATTCAAAAGATTGTTGCAGTCTGTTGATGGATGTTCCTATTATTCCATGTCCATCAGTGTAGCAGTGAAAAGATGTAATATTTGTGATGTGTTCAATTTGCACTAATAATTTTTAAAATTGAAACCTGTGGTGCTACAAATTAGACACTCTCATAATAACCTGTATAATAGAGCCTAGGCAACTCAGTACAAGTGTAATGTTCAAAATACTCCACCTTCCAAGAAAACCGACAGTTAACTATTTGTGCTAGATGAAGAAAGGAATCATTTACCATTATTACTTTGAACTGGTGTTAAAGGAGCAGTAAAACTTTGCTGTGGAGTGCCACTGAGTGATACATCTCCTGCAATCGATGTTTGCTGACTCCTCTCTAGCTCACATTTGTATCTGTTTAGGATAGAAGCAGAAGCACAAATTAATACTGGAAACTAAAAGGTCAATTTTCTTTTTTTTAAGAGCTTAAAATACACTAATACATTATACAATTCAAAGAACTTAGTTTAAAGATCAAGTCAAAATACATCCACTGAAAATTTTTAGGTCGTGTAACACAGGAATATGAAGAATATATTTAATTTAGAGTTTCAACATATGTGATCAACTACATGGAAGTCAAAGTTAAAAAACAAAACCAAAGCCCAAGTAGATGAAAATCAGTTGGAACTGCTTCGGGTCTCACTGTATGAAGCTGCAGTCCAGCTAAACTAACCCTGACCCAAAGCACTGTAAACACTGAGATTATTAAAACGCTTACTCTTCAGTAAACATCTTTATGGTAGGAAACACACAATGTATATGCTTATATGCTATGTTCCAATACTACACACTGAGCAAACTATGCATACCTCATGAAAACAGAAGGCAATAACCCTCCACTTGACAGCGTAGTTTTCATGTATTCCATTTACATCACCACCCAAAACACCACAGCAGATCATGCACTCGAGGGACTTTTGTGAGCACGAAGAGTTACAAGCCCACCCAACGAAACTATATAACTATTTTAGAGGCTACATAGTAACTTTCATCCTCCTCAGCCGGCACAGGCTGATAAGACAATAGTTCTAGGTTGTAGCCCATTGCATTAGTGACTCCACAACTTGTCTTTCCATTTTCCCCTCTTTTACAGCACACCACCAAGAACTCCTCTCCCAGTAGATTGTCAGTTGGTATGAAGTGGCAAATTATCAGGTATCAGCGTAAAACAAAATGCAGCCAAATACAAAACCAGAAACAACTGCCAATAACAAGCTACATGTAGTAACTGCTGATCTTTTGTAGTGGACACCTCTGTAAAGTAATATAACAGGAAGGAGAGAACTCAGCAAACTGGACTTAATTTTGGGAATAGATAAGTGGAACCTGTATCTTTAACTCACAATCTCTTTGGCCCAACATTTGACAGGAGATACAAAAAACATTACGGTGGTTCTAGCAACTCTGTTGAATCTCACTAGATTCTTCATTGATGGATCCAGCAACTCCTTGCACAAAGTTGGTTTCCACGTGACACAAATTATTTTGTTGTATTATTTCTCACAGCAGTCAAACGCTTCGACTATCCTTAGTTTTCCCAAAAAGGGGCAAAGAGAAAAAAGAAACCCAAACAGAAAGACCAACACAGCTTCCTCTTTATTTGCTTCTATTAGGACATGTATGAGGCATGCCACGCAAAAATTAAAGGAAGCAGGTATACTTCAGGCCCTGAAAAAAATGCAAACAAACCAGAAAACCAAAACCCACCAAACAGATATAAATACCGCAAGCCATCAAGAAAGCTGGCATCCCAGACTTACCCCTCTCTGTGGCAATAATTCTGCATTACTAGTACTAGGAAAATGGTTTATTGCATAGGCAGGACACAGCCTTATGACACACACTGTTTCAGAAATCCTTTTATTCAAGAATGGAGGGTGCCTCTAGCATGAGAGCAAGTTTAACAGATGAGAGCACTCCCTTCACTGTGTGCAAGTGCTCCACTTGTGTAGCACCCTTAGGTGAGGGATGGTGGATGTGTCTGCGTTACAGAAGAGTCTTTTGTTGTATGAATTGCATTCCACCTCTACAGACAGTACACAAGACACTACCTCAGCAATAGCAGTGTTTACAAGTTGAGGTGCTATAAACTAGGCACCACTTTACCAAAGCAACTGGATTCTGTGACTCAGTCACAGGCCCATTACTTCTGGCAGCTTCCTCTTAGACTCCAATAGATGTTCATGCCTCCTTCTTTCAGTGTTCATGTTTTATTGGTAGACTTCACCTTACGGAGTGAATTGTCCATGTACTTTCCTCACAACTCCAAGTTATTTGCAGGTTATTTTTACCAAGTATCTCAGTTGTGCTAGCTTTTTTGTTTGTTAAAAAAACCAAACAAACAACAAAAAAAAACCAAACAAAAAACAAACAAACAAAACCAAAACAAAACAAAAAAAACCAAACCACCACAGAATGAAAGGCTCTATTTTCACATGACACTGCAGAATTCTCTTGAATTAAACAGGAACTACAGGTACCAACTGCTTCAAGTGGTACAAAGGCTTGTGTAGAAGTCTGTATATGCATGTGTCTGTATAAAAAATATTTTGAGATTTCAGTCACAAAATCTGAATGAAGTATGATACGAAGTGAAACTAAAAGACCATGAAAGATATACTAAACAATCAAAACATGTCAAAATAACCACTGTACATAGGTCCTCACCTTTTCAGTTCTTGTTCTAGCCTTTCAATGTCTTTCTTGCTGGAATTCAGCTGACCTGACTGAATGTTGACCTGAGATTCTTTTACTTGAAGATCATGCGAAATTTTCTGCTTTGCTTTCTCAAGATTATCACACAATTCCATCAAGCTCTGGTTTTCTCTTTTTAGTATTGCAGACTCATTTTTTTCATTTTCAACCTAATTGGAATATAAAGACATCTTTGAGATTATAAAGTCCTCTCCATCCTTCTGTGCAATTACAATTATTTTAGTAACACAAAGTTTACATAGTGTTATTTTCTTCCTAACATTTCAAAATCCTGACAGCTCTAAAAACCTTCAGATATACACTTTGTTTAACTATTTTCAGGTATGAAAAAAACCACATTTCCTAAAATTCAACTCAGTGACTTTAAAAATTTTTATTAATTTTTATTTATTGACTAGACACAAACTCATCAAATCAAACTAATAATCATTGTACAGTCCTTGCATAGTGAGTCAAGGGTCACAGCTTTGAAGATGGAGCCTGGCAGTAAAGATGTCCTTCTCCTCTCTGGAGAAGCATGTGAGGGGCAGGCTTCATTTTTGGCACAATGTTATTCTTTTGACTGAAAAATAGTGAGTATTAGCTGCTGCTTCTGAGAGTTTTAAAGCTTCTTTTTGTTTGGAGACCACAGTAGTTCCTTGGAATGGTTGAAGTAAGTACCTGGAAAGTCATGGGGAAGAAACTCAAAAGAAAACTACAATGTTTAAGACATTTGCTAGAAAGTTGTAGCAACCTAAAGTAAATAAAAGGCAACCTTTCTAAATCACCTCTTTTTTGTAGTCAAATATTACAAAACAAAAACTGAACCAAATGGGTCACACCTGTCTGAACCATGGCAGAACCCTGACCAAGAGGGTCTCTGGTTTCCTGGTTAGAGGGTTGACAGGGTAGAGTCAGATGAGGTGTAAAATTATAGCCCTAAAAATGAAAAGTAACACCAAATTCCAAAACCCTGGTCTCTACAGGGAAAAAAACCAGGGAATTACATAAACCAAGTAAAAGATTATAGGTATCTGTGGTCAAGGTGAAACAGGAAGACGCTGCCAACTCTGCAGGTTTGTAATCTAAAGCAGGCCCACTCGTTATCAAGGTTTTTAATAGGCATAACAATAAAAAATTTATTTTCCCAGTTATAAAGAGCTGTAGGAAAACCTCAAAGTACACGTAAACACGTAGAGGTGGACAACCGTGCCAGATAGGAAGAAGGAATTCTATTAACAATCAATAAGAACTAAACAAAGGGGAGAATATGACGAGTATGAGTATGAAATGAAGATAAACAGTTAATATTTCTATGCTACCTTTCCCATCAGTCAGTGGGAAGAAACAAAACACTAGCCCATCCCCTAACAACAGCCAGATAATAAATCTTTATAACTGCATTTGGCATGCAGAATAGCATTTTAGGTTACCTTTTGTTTCTGTTTTTGCAAAGCTGCCTCCAAAGTCTCTAACTGGTATTGTCTTTGCTGGCGCTCCTTTTTAAGCTTATCGACTTGACTTTCCAGCTCATGGATCTTCTGAAGGACTCTGGGGGAGAGGCCTTCTTTCCATTCCTCCACAGCCCAGCTCATATTGACCAGATTCTTGTTTCCAACAGCTATGCCTGAAACACAAAAGACAGCTACAATTAGACCTTCAAAAATATTAAATAAGCTTTGCTTTTAAATTAATTGAACTTTTAAGCTTAGCAGCGATTAGAATACAGCATTCCATAATCGTGCAGGCTTCCTGATCTAAATTTTAAATATTAGTGCTTTAAATAAAGCACCAACTTATAAATATTGTCCTATTTTGACACACTTGTACGCAGGCAGGGGGGGATTTTGAAGCCTCGCTTTAATCAACCTCCAACCTGCACCAGCGGGGTTTATACCCTTATAGTTGCGTTTGACAGCTGTATTTCAGAGAGCATCTGTCCACGTCTTATATGGATGTTGCAGAGCCAGCGCCGCTCACGCCGTACTTCGGCGGCGTCTCAGCCTTGCGAAAACTCGCGGCTCTGCGAGAGGCGTCAGCGACGCTTCTTTATTCCCAGAAGCCTTTCAAAGCAACGCGGATGAAACCGGGAGCACCTCAGAGTAACTAAAACTAGAGACGACGACGGACAGGCGGACCGACCCCGTCCAGGACCGGGGGGCTGCCTGTCACCCCCAGCCGTCCCCGAGCGCTCGCTCGCTTGCCCACTCACTCACTGTTAAATGCCGTCCGGAGCCTGGTGGCAGTGACCCAAGCTCCGGCGGCTCGTGTCGCTGTCCCTGTCGGTCTCCCTGTCGGTGTCCGTGTCCGTGTCCCTGTCCGTGTCCCTGTCGGCGTCCCCCGTCCCGGCTCCCGCCGCACCTCAAACCCGCCGCCACCGCCCCGCGGCCGTTTGTGCCCGCCCCCCCATGCGGCCCTCAGAGCGCTGATTGGTCCGACTGCTACGCCGCTCGCCACGCCCCCTCCACCTTACCACCAATGAGAGCGCGCCGCTGGGCCGCTGGCCCTCACGACTGGCTGGTTCGGAAGCGTTCAAACTCCATTGGAGGCGGCTGCGCAGGGGCGGGGCGGCCCCGGAGGCTTTTTTGCCCGCAGTTGGGCGGGGCGGCCCTGAAGGGCGGTGCCCACAGTTGGGCGGAGCGAGCGGCGGGGCGGGAAGGATGGAGCGAGATTGGGATGGGGAGGAGGAAAGCGCAGCGGCTGTCGGGGTGTAACGGTACCATCAGGCCTTTATCCAAACCCACTTTCCCGATCCCACAGAGAACGAAACGTGTCCCTGTGCTGTCCCGGTTATCACCCGTCCACTGGGAAAGATCTGCGGAAGGATCCCGAAGTGTCTGCCCTAGCTGCTCCGGGGGATTGGGTTTAGTTTTGGTTTTTAGTTTTTTGGGGCGGGGGAGGTAACTCAGCCCAATATTGCACATTTTCTACTTAGAAATATAAACACACAAAATTAGAACACTTTTTGTAAGTGTGTTCTAACACGGAGCATAGAATCGAAATGGCAACAGCAAAGGCTGAAGGATTCTAAGCCTCCTATGAACTTCCCTGGGTATCTGTGGCTCGTTTTCCAAAGCCTCTGGCATTCTTCTCCCTGCCCCCTGACCACCTCTCGGGGGGGGCTCGAGGGGTCAGATTTTAAGCACGGTGATCCTTTCCATCAGAATCCGTGAATTGTGATTCTATGATCTGATTATCATTCCACCTAATTAAATGTCCTGCTTCTCGTAATTATTCTGAGACTATTTACTCAAACACTGTTCTTTTAATCATATTTAGGAAACTGAGTTAAACAAATATTCCCTGATAAGTCAAACAGCTCACCAGTCGGCTGGTGAGAGCTCTGGTTATAAATAAATGTGTTACAACAAACTCACAAGCACATTGTTATAAAATCTCCAAACTATCTCCAGAACAAAACAAGCCATCGGAATGATGGAACTGATCCATCATAAATACCTCTTCACAAACGACAACTAAAAAAAACCAAAACAAAACCAAACAAAAAAAAAAAAAACCAAGCGAGCTAGAAAATTCCATGGTGAACTTTGTGCAGGCTGTTCACATAACAGCAGTGGAGCAGGAACTAGTAGAAGAATGAAAATTCCTCACCAAGTACTGCCAAATAATTTGTGAAAGCTGAGGACCAGTCTGAACAGAAGGGGATCCCGCACTTGACAAACAGCAAATGTTCTGTAAGAATTAAATGCTCACATGTTATACTCAGTAAGTGTTTCTCGTTTGACAGTAACAAATGTTACTTAATTGTAGAAGCTGAAGAGTTTTCAGTTTCTACAGATGATATTGTACTGGGATCATTGACAGACAGGGAGCCCTAGCATTTAAACTAGTTCATCATGATTAATCTCTCAGGGGAGGCTTCGGTGAAACAGCTTCAACTTCCAAGATCAGTGTCATATTCTTCAGAAGGGGAAAAATGAGTAGAGACAGCCTTCAGAGTTCTTAAAAGGCATGAAAAAGGGAAATCAGCTGGTGCATGCAGAGCTTTTTAAGGTGCAGTCTGATTAATATCTGGATAACTGAGGCTAAAATAGAAAGGAATCTGACCACTGTTGTAAACTTAAATATGAGAAAACACTTGTTCTAAAGGTGATTTCTGAGAATTGTCAGGTTTATACCAGGTTTCTGTAGGTAATGATTTACAAATTAATCCTTTCATATTTGGCATCCTTTACTTGACTGTTGCAGCAATTAACTAATTATTATGAAAGATAAAAGAACTCATGAAGAGTACAGAAACTTGTTTTTTCTTTTGCCATATCAACCTTATTTTGTACAATAGCTTCGTAAGTATCAAGATATTCATTATCAGATGTAAATATAAGAATAAAAGTACTAGTAAATGTATGATTGAAGTATAAGATACAAAAATAAGGTCAAATATTCTGAAAAATTAATAGCAAGTTATAAAGGGTGTTAATAGCAACCATCAATTTGCCTAACACTTGTAATTATTTTCATTGCTCTCTACTGAATAGAATCCTTGAGGTCTTTCCAAGAGGCTCTGACAATTCCCTGCTTTAGAGTTCCCCATGATTTTGAGCAGAGAAAACTACCTCAGTTTTTTGAAGTGGCTTTTCTCTGTCCTTGAAACTCCATTCAGTTTTTGCCAAATGTTAAAAATCACCCTTTACATTTTCTCACCTGCGTTCCTTACTATAATTTTTGGTAAAGGGCCAGAACAGTAAGTAGAATACAAAAGCCACTAAAGGTTGAATTTGTATTGCTACAGCTTATATCAGAGCATGCAATGGAACAAAACTAGAAGGGAAAGAAAGGAAAAAAACGTCCAATGAGAAAATCTCATTGGATACTACAAGAAGCAGAAACCAGACGGAGCTTTTCCCCCATATTCTTCCCTGCCAGACTCAGAATCCATCAGGTAAAATCTATTTCATGTATGTGTATATATATAAATACGTATACACATGCACACACATCAAAGAGTTCCTAAGGAGCTGGAGCAATTCCTTTCACCCAGGGGAAAGATAAATAGGCCAGGCGCTCTGTGTCTGATGGGGTTTTAGCTTCCCAGCTTCCCTGTCAAGGCACTAGAGATAGACACTCTGCCAGGCTGGGTGTGAAAGAGAAGAAAGACGGATCATTTTCCTTAGCCTCACCCAAACCCCACCCCATACTAAGTGATGCCTCTTGCCTCTGGAATAAAACATTCTCCACCTCTGCCAAGGTGGGTAGGTAACTAAGAAGATGGCAGTTTAGGTGTCAGTACTGGAGCTGCAAAGTTAACTCTGCACAAATAAAGCCTAGTGAGCTACTGTTGTAAAACACTACATTTGATTGCTAATACACCCTTAGATTTCCTATTCTTCACGCAGTTTTTCACAGAACATGTACCTTGTTTGGTGTACAGAATGAATGTAAAGGAGGGTGCCTTAGGGTGCGTAGAGAATGTTACACCTTAGTTTTCTTAACCGTCTTTTGCTGTTAAAAGAGGTTGAAGTTACCTCACAGTCTTTTTTTCGTAGTTTATTAACCAAACCAGGGACCACAGCATATCACAAATTATAAACTATAACTTTGTTCCCAAAGGAAATGAGGTGTCACTCTAATCAGGATTACAATATTTCGTACCTACTGATGGAAACTGCTACCGAAGTGCGAATGTTGACTCCAGCACTACAGTCACCTGGATGAACATATTAGTGCATAAAATACCTACAGCTGCTCTATTGTTTGGGATTGCATTGACTAGTCCAGCCTACTAAACACCAGTGGGGAGGTGTCCTAGTACTGAGAAGGTGACTGAAGTTACCTAGCTTGTCTAAGGTGACACAGCACATGCAGGTGCTGGACAGGAACACACAGGTACAGTTCCTGGCAGTTTAAAACACCTCAAGGCAATGTTGCCACATTCCCAATTTCCCTCCTGTCTCCCACCTGTGTGCTGCCACTGCTTCCTTATGACAATTTTGGTGCTGATTTGAACTGCCAGGTGAGATGGTTAAACAGGCAAGGGGTATTATACCAAGCAATACCTTCCACGTAGCGTCAGCAGGTATGCATATTTCATCTGCAAACTGCTGCACTGTGTGGTCAGATGAATGTCAGTCCCAGCTCAGCAGGTGGAAGGGGGATATGCAGGAGAGAGTGGAGAGGGCTGTGGCAGCACCAGCTTAGATGAATTAAAACATTATGCAACAAGACCCTAAATTCCTGAGCTCTAATCCCTAAAACCTATCTGTCATAAATGATGGTAAGAAACCTTCCCACAGTACATGCATTCCTGTGTTTTATAACCAGTGTGTTTTACAAATATAAAGCTATCTTACAGCGTCTGCTTTCCTTTATGTCTCTCACATATTTAGGGCAATTACTCTGAATAATCCTCATCACAGGAAAACATTCTCTGACTTTGCATACAGTGTAGCATTATTGTGATTATTTTAATAATCTACAAACTTCTGCAGAAGTGTTAACCTCTGAATTTAAAGCTGCTGAGCAGTTACACAGATAGACTCGTTACAACAAGTAATAGTAAAATTATTTAACAATATAGAGGATTGAAAACAAGGGGGCTTCTCAGGTGATGTTAGTAAATGTTGGTTTAAAATGTGAATGTTACTTGTTTAACACTTCTTAGTATATTGTAAAGGTGGAGGAAGAAAGCTTACATATAAAAAAAAATGTTTGTTATTTAAGTGCATGCATATTGTCTTGACCCGAAGAATGGTTTGCAGCTATAGCAACAGTTATAGTAATGAAAAAGTATTTATATTTTTCTTTCCTGTTCTTAAAGCACTATTTTCAAACATTATGAATACAGCCATTAGCATAATGCTTAAACAATTGATGTGCAGTGAAGAAAATGATAAATAATTATAGCAATTACATTATGATATGGCACATCATGTCCATGTTGTCTACGGCTTCAAATTACAAGTTACTGAACCGTAAATAAGATTGGAACATTTTCTTTTTTTTTTTAATGTCAATTTCCCCCTCTTTATAGTTCTGCTGCCAACTAGAAATGGTGATACCAAGCAAATGTCTCACACTGCATATGTTAGCACAAAAAAATACATTCATGATACTATCAAATATTGTTATATCTTGTGGGCAATGAGTTTATCAGGTTTCAGGGGGGATTTGGTAACATGGGAACCTATTTCCTTTATGGCCCATTCCTCTCTGACTTTCATGAGTCCATAGCTTGCATCTCCTTTGGCCCCTATTTTTATTAGGATTTGTACCCTTAACTACACACAAGTACATCTACTGTGACTATCAGTTTGTTCTAACTAGAGAGAAAAGCAGCTAACACACAAGTGTACTACATCTAAACTAAAAGGAATGTACCTTTCACAGCCACCTCTGACTCTTTCCATCTTTACCGCCACTTTTTTAAAATGGGAAATGTAGAAAATGCCCACTGGTAAGTCAGGTTACCTCTATTTCTTGTCAGGGCTCTCTAGATTTGTTTTTATTTTGGTTTACGTTCAACGATTTTCTCCTTCTATCACCTTCAACTACTTTATTAACTACTTTTTTTTTTTTAACTAGTTTTCAATTTCTCTTTTCCTCACAGGACAACTCTCCCAGTGATTCATTGCTGCCATCTGCATGATTGCCTTCAGAAGTCTGAGTTTTGCTTCTTTGTTTGCCTCTCTATTCTACGTTTTTGATCATTTATCATGGCTACTCTTGCTATGCCTATTCTGCAACTTGAACATCCCATTCCTTTGAACTACATATATTAAAGTTTTGAGCTTGTACTTTATTATGGTCTGGGATGCACATAAGAATGCAAGTTTGTTGCTTTCTAATCACTGCTGCCAGTTTCAGCTTTTTGCCATAGAAGTTGATTTGCAATTTCCCTTCCAACCCAAACAATTCTGGGATTCCAAGTTTCCACAAGACTGTCTGATCCTTTGCTGTTGCTTCTGAACAAGTAACAAATAGTTTCAACATTAAAATATTAAGGTACACAAAGACATATATTTGTATATTGAGATCCACGTGTATCCATATACATTTGTATATTGAGATCCATGTGTATCCATATACATTTGTATATTGAGGTCCAGGTGTATCCAGATATATTTGTATATTGAGATCCATGTGTATCCATACACATTTGTATATTGAGCTCCTCATGTCTCCAATATGAATTGGCTTTTCCCTTCTGCCAGCACTGACACACTACAAGTTTAACTCATAATCCACATTCAAAGCTCATCAGTGGGGCAGTTTTCTCCTTTCACAGAATCACAGAATATCCTGAGCTGGAAGGGACCACCAGGATCATCCAGTCCAAGCCCTGGCCCTGCATAGACACCCCAACAATCCCACCCTGTGCCTGAAAGTGTTTTCCAAACATTCCTTGAGCTCTGGCAGTCCTGGGGCCGTGACCATTCCCTGGGGAGCCTGTTCCAGGAGAACTGCCCATCAAGCACACCTTGCACTGCCATCCCGTCATGCAAGAAAAATGGCCTTTCGTCTTGCATGCAGCAAGCTCCAGCAGAAACTCCGTGACATCCAGAACAAGTGGTGGATTGATCTAGCTGAAAAAACTCAATTATGCGCAGATACAGGTGATCACAAAGGACTCTATGAGGCCCTGAAAGCAGCATATGGGCCTACATACCAAGTCCAAAGCCCCCTACTCAGCGCAGATGGTCAAACGCTTCTGACAGATAAAACCTCCATTCTGAATCATTGGTCTGAACACTTTCAGACTCTTTTCAGTACCAACCGTGTAGTCCAAGACTCAGCAATTCAGTCCATCACACAACAACCAGTGAAATACAAATTGGATACTGCCCCCCTTTTGGAAAAACCCTCAAGGCCATATAGCAGGTGAAAATTGGCAAGGCAGCTGGGGTTGATGGAATTCCACTTGAAGTCTGGAAACACGGGGGCCTTGCACTCCATGCTAAATTTCACGAGTTCATACTACGCTGTTGGGGACTAGGTGAACTACCATCACACCTTCGTGATGCAGTCATCATCACTTTGTATAAGAAGAAAGGTATTAAATCAGACTGCTCAAATTACCGTGGTATTACTCTGCTCTCCATTGCTGGCAAAATCCTGGCAAGAATACTCTTGAACAGACTAATACCCACTATAGCAGAAGGAATTCTACCTGAAAGTCAGTGTGGTTTCAGAGCCAACAGGAGCACCACAGACATGGTATTTGTTCTCAGACAACTGCAAGAGACATGTAGGGAACAGAACAAAGGTCTTTATATAACCTTTGTTGACCTCACCAAGGCTTTCAATACTGTGAGCAGAAAGGTCTATGGCAGATTTTGGAACGTTTAGGTTGTCCCCCCAGGTTCCTTAAAATGATCATCTCACTCCATGAGGATCAGCACGGCCAAGTCAGATATCGTAATGCACTTTCTGACCCCTTTCTAATAACTACTGGTGTGAAACAAGGCTGTGTTCTCGCACCAACCCTATTCACAATCTTTTTCAGCATGATGCTCCAAAGGGCCAGGCAGACCTCGATGATCAGGACGGTATCTACATCCGATACCGTACTGATGGAAGCCTTTTCAACCTAAGGTGACTGAATGCCCACACTAAGACCTTAAACCATCTTGTCCGGGAGCTGCTTTATGCTGATGACGCCGCCCTTGTTGCCCACACAGAAGCAGCTCTGCAGCGTTTAACATCCTGCTTTGCAGACGCTGCTGAGCTTTTTGGGCTGGAAGTCAGCTTAAAGAAGACAGAAGTTCTCCATCAACCTGCATCTCAGGAAGTCTTCCTTCATCCCCATATCACCATTGGCAAATCAGAGCTCAAATCAGTCCAGCAGTTTAATTACTTAGGTAGCCTCATCTCCTCGGATGGTAAGATTGATGGAGAGATAGACAACAGGTTAGCAAAGGCATATAGTGCCTTCGGAAAGCTTCATAAAAGAGTTTGGCGAAACAAACACCTGAAGAAAAGTACAAAGATCAGTGTTTACAGAGCCATAGTGCTGTCTACTCTCTTATATGGATCTGAATCATGGATCATCTACCGCCACCACCTGCGACTCCTAGAACACTTCCATCAACGCTGTCTCCGGACAATCCTAAACATCCACTGGTCAGATTATGTGACCAATACATCTGTTCTAGAACAAGCAGCAGTCACAAGTATTGAGGCCATGTTGCTGAGAACACAACTGCGTTGGGCAGGGCACGTCTCCAGGATGAAGGACCACCGCCTCCCTAAGATCTTGTTTTATGGTGAACTTGCCACCGGCTGCCACAAGAGAGGAGCCCTGAAGAGAAGATACAAGGACTCCCTGAAACAACATCTCAGCCTTGGCCATATTGATCATCATAACTGGTCTACTCTGGCCTCCAGTCGGGAGGTCTGGAGACACACCATCTATAACGCTGCGGATGCTTTTGGGAAAGCACACAGGATGACCCTTGAGGAGAAAAGACAACACAGAAAGAGTTGTGCCTTGCAGAATATACCATCTAAGGAGTCCTTCGCTGTGCCTTTTGCAACTGGAGATGCCTATCTCGTATTGGCCTTTTTAGCCACCAATGCGCTTGCAACAAACATGGGTAGAGCCCTTCCCAAATCTTCGTTTGCGAAGCCCAGCCATGATGATTTGATGAGGATTTGCAATTCTACTATTTTTTGAACATCCATATTGTCTAGGAAAGATACAAATCCATGCCCTTTAGAAACACCAGTTCTGTCAGTGATTGCCTTCACCTCTTTCACAGCACTGTATTGTTCAAAGAAACTCTGAATTTCTGTTTCATTCATCCTTCTATACATTTGACAAATGAAGACTGTGTTTGACATGCTTTTTCCTTCTGGTAAAACATAACCTTGACTGAATGTTGACGAATGTGTACACCTCCAAGGCACTTGCACACTGGCTCTCCATATTTGCAGGTATCATTCACAAAGCCCAAGTGTGTGGGCTGCACCCATACACTTAAAAAGGAATGAGGCTTTTAAAACAAAATCAATATGAACTTTTCTGAGAAAACAAACTGTCGACAATTGTTTGTGGGTTGGGAGGTTTTTTTGTTTCGTTGGTTTTTTGGGTTTTTTTGGTTTTTTTTTCCCCAGAGGTGGAGAAAGGCAGTTCCATACAAACTTCCATCACATGGATTGTGTACACTGGACCTCATATGGATCTACAGGGGACTGTACTACTTTTATGTAGGTATTATCTGAGAATCTATACTTGGTTTGTATTGTGTTCACCTACTGGCCAACTTTTTATTAGTCAGTGAAACAATTAAGAATGTCCCCTATACTATTCATGACAAACTAAGCCAATCACTTATTAGCCTCTACCTATCTTTATGCTGTCTCAAAATCTTCCAGTGTTTCTCTGTGAAGTGTTTGACTAGATAAGACAAAAGTACACCTCCTTATCTTACACTCATCGTAACCACCTCAACATTACTTCTGTCATTTTTACAGGCAAGCTCTAGAGTGAGTTTTCAGTCACCCAACTGAAAACAGCCTCAAACAGCCATAGTCTATGAACAACTAACTGAAATGATCCAATAGACTAAATAAGTATAGAAGGAGAAAACAACTGCATTCTACATCTTAATGACTTTGGTTATCACTTGATCTCCTCACCTCTTCCAAGTTTATATGCCAACAGTTTTATTGGTCTTTCCTATACAATTTTTTTTATTAATCCATTTCAGGAAAAAGTTTGTATGTATTTTAAGTCTTTCCAGACTATTTAGTGTATCATGTAAATGATAGACAGAATAGAAAATAATATTTATATATATGCTCCTCAGCATTCCCGAATTGCTCTAACTAAGAGCAAGTTTCCCATTAATTTTGACCAAAAGTGAGAATGAGAATCAAGACCTCTTTTAGAAACGACATACAGATTCCAAAAAGCTGAGGTACATTTAGCTGGAGTTTTATTCTTTTACAGCAGATTTCACTATCAATTTCAGAAAACCTTGAAATCCAGAGTTTCAGAGTACTCTCATATACAAGCATGGTCTTAGACCCATTTCACAGAGATAAGAAAACATTATCAATTCAAGTTACACAGGTTTGTGACAGTACTCAAAACACATTTTAGATTATGACATTAGCTCTTTGCTTTCTCAAGAAACCATTTATCTCTAAGTGGTAAAAAAATATTTTCAACTGGGTGCCCGCAGTCGGACACGTGAATCTATGCTGAGATGCATAAAGATCATCAGAAGTAGGCAGCCACTAAAGCACCTACAAATCAGTGGTGTATACTAACTTCAAGGCATGCTGAAAAATTAACTTATGCTAAAAGGCAGGGATTTGGTTCATTGGTTTCTCTTTCATTTTTTGTTTGTTTGTTTGTTTGTTTGTTTTTGTTTGTTTGTTTTGTTTTTTGTTTTTTGCTTAGAAGACCGCTGTTTCCAGAAATCTGAAGACCTAATACCTAAAGGGTACATTCAAAAGTATCCAAATTTGTAATCCATGAAAACTGTAAAAATGTTATTCATTCTGTCATTGGACTACCCTAGCTTGGACAGCAGTAACACTTGCACAGTGAGCTATATTCCTCATCCAAAACCCATTCTGAGTACTTGGAACCATGGAATCAAAAGTTCACTACTTTACTCACAAATGCTAAAAAGTTTTTCATTTTAGAACCCTTCCTGGAGAGCTGAAAAGAGACACAGGTATTAAATAAGTCCTCAGGCAGAATACAACTCTAAGCAAACTAGAATATTCAACACAGCGTAGTTTATTTGCACAGATAATCAACCAAGACTTTTTCTGGACTACAAAACTGGTTGCTGGCTTACTTGTGATAAGCCGTAGAGTACTATAACATGTTAGCTCATGCTTGGTGGCAACAGGTTTGTTTTCCAAAATTGTGTAATCCAAATTCCTTTTCTAAGAGATGATTTTGAGAAGCACTATTAAACAGAATAATTAATGAGAGCACAGCATACTAGAGAAGTAAACTTTTTTTTTTTTTGGTAGTAAGCTTCAAACAATAAATGTATCTATTTGTAAAGAACTAATATGATTTTAGAAATGGGAATTTCTGCTAGTGCACTAAGTTTCTGCTTACTTTACAATCAGGTCAGTGTATCCAGCTGTAGCACATGACAGAGATTTTAGGAACACAGTTAGGGTCACATTTACAATACAAATCGGGAATGTGTTGCAACTGCATTCTTTGATTTGATTGTAATGTAGATGACTGTAAGGCTAATTAAACATCATCTACTGTTCACAGGAGAAACCACCAGCTGTTGCTTAAGCACAGTTTAAAGACAGTTTTATACAAAACAGGTTATGACATGGTTTCACCAACCAACAAGGACTGAGATTTTTCCATGTTATAACAAGACTCTTAAGCACATTCAAAATATGTTTAATACAGGTTTTGCTAGCAAGGTGCCAGGACACTTTAAAACTCATTGCACAGCTTCATAATAAATGTCTTCTATATTTTGACACAGATAAAGTCAATTTTCCTCTGCTGATAGTTAATCATTTGGTCAAGATGAATGGTGTTAGGCTTTGTCTTCACAAGGGTTTGAGACAACATTCAGGCCTGTCAAACCCCCAGTTTGGGGAAAAAAAATTAAATAATGTCTCTCTCCCATACATTGCTTTCATCTGGAAATCAAAAAGCACCTTCTTAAGATCACTATCATTATCTCAATTTTCAGTCAAGAAACTAAGACACAGAGATGTGCTGCTACATGCCCAAGATCAGAACAAGGACTGGTAGCTAAGGTAACTGAGGTACAATTCTATGTCAATAAGTTATTTCCCATTTGTACTTTAGATGTTTCTATTTTGTAGAGTATTAATTATAATAATTCTGGTGATATTGTAGAAGGATCCAGTATAAAAATTAAATTATAACAGAGCAGAAGGAATATTACAGCAAGTCAATAAAGTCCCTAAATATAATTTAGAGGTGTCATCTTTTCAGAAAAAAAAAATTGCTGTAAAGTGATTCCCTAGCAGCATAGAAAGACAATACATAATAATGCCTACATACAATTGACACAAGATTAACCATCAAAGTTTTCTGGACAAATTAGAACCATCAAAAGAGTTTGGAACCAAATCAATAATTTGTATAATTTTTATATCCAATCCTTGAAACAGTTTGAGTAACACCTAATCTAGTTTTAGTATTTTATTAAATCACTTCCCAAGTAGCAGGTATGTACTGTTAGTTTTAATCCTAAATTCATATACTCCTGACAGCTCTTGAGGAACAAAGATGTATGTAAAGATTGCAGGTTTCAATGGTCCTAGAAAGCCGCAGTAGTACGGACAAAACAGATTTGTTTATGGAAATCTCTTTGCAGGAACTGGCTATCTCTGGGAAGCTTGTTTTTTTAAAGCACCTACTGCCACAGTCTCTGATAGTTTAACACAGACATTGAGCACTGCGTTAAGTAATCTCAAGAAAAGTAATGATCATCAGTTTTGGGAGCTTCTCCTGGTTGGGTAAATTTGAAATGCAATTCATTTTGCAGTTTGTTGAGCCGACCTTGCTCTTGCTGGCAAGCAGTGTGATTTTATTTCTTCTCGTTCTTTTTATTTCTTCTAGGAGACCCAATCCTGCAGGTAACCAATACATAAAATTTCCCCTCGAAATTTTCCCACCTGTCAGCATGTACACACCTCTTGCCACATTGCTTCCTTTGCAGTAAAGGTCCCTAAATAAAGTTACTTCAAATGCAGAGAGACCTAAGAAAGTGAAAGTAACCAGCTCCAAAGCAGGAATGTGACTAAAAGACTTTAGGTAGGCAGCACACCACCTTGAGGCACACATGCAAAAGTCAGTATTTATTGTCTTAAAAAAATCATCCTTACACCTGGACCAACGTGAGGAGAACGGGACAGAAATCAAATAATTTAAACCCTAGTTTTGATGTGTGCTACCCTCTTTTGCAACTTTCTACTCAGTACAGGTAATCTGTTTTCTGTTATCAAGTCAGAGCACAGTGCCTCTATGATGCATCTTATCATCTCATTCTGACACCTGATATTTCTTCCAGATTGTTACTCAAAGCTCCCTATCTACATGTGGTCAAGTACAATTCAAGTTTAAATCTTAAATGGTGTCACTTCTTAATGCCTCAGTGTAGCACATGTAAAATGCAGATAATTACTTACTTCATTAAGGTGTGGTGTTTGTAAAATGTTCGAGAGTCTCAGATGAAAAGGATTGCTTCAAAATGTAATTATAATATTATGCCAGAGGTAAGGCATAGGCCTGTGATTCCATGTATAGTATTTAAATACAATTACTTATCTATCAAAATCAAGAATCTGTGCTATTTCTCCCTCTCTCAGCTCCCGATCCTTTTCCCATTAATAATCTGAATAATCCTGACTCCAATGGATCTGCTCACTTACTCCTTCAGTAAGGTGTACAAGTAACAAACAGTAACAGCAACACATAAATTGTATCAATTCTCATTTAGCACTATTTTTCATAATTTTACATGTTTGTAAGAGTCCTTAAGTTCTAGTGTCACAGATGTTTTAGAGGGATACCTCCCTTTGACATTTCCGTAGATGCCCACTGGTACCAGAGGTATTTGTATACACTTTCTGGAATGTGGATTATTTTTGGAATGTGGATAATTTTAAATAAATGTAAATTAAGGCAAAAAAAATTTTGCAAATTGCCCATCAGCTATGATGCAAAAGAGCATAATTTCTAATATTCACATTGTTCTTAAATCTACTTGATTTGGTGTGTTATGTTCAACACCTGTTGGTAGCTGCAACCTTCCTGTCAGTACTCCTACAGGATGGTGTGTTTCCCGCTCCTCTCTTTTACAGCAGGCATCAGATGGACTTTCTCACATCAGCCAAGCACCAAGTATCCCGGGCATTTCATGCAGTTACCAACTGACACGTTTCAAGTCAACTTCAGTTTTTCTCCTGCTTTCCAGCAAAGCGCAGGCATGACGGCAGCACCATGGGTGTTTTTCCATCACGACTGTTTTGCCCTCTGTGCAGCCAGAAAAGCAGGGATAACCACCCGTCTAGAAGAGAGAGTCACACAGTAAGAAGGACACCGAAAGGGGTGAAATGGGAAGAGGAGAAGCAAAGACAGGGAGGGATGGAGAGAAACGATGCTGTCGCGCAAGGCTGTAGGAGATGAAACGGGATTATGGAAGGGCAGAAGAGAGGCCACAGAGAAGCAGGGCGGCCCCGCGCCTTTCATACAGGAGGTCTGGAAGGAGGATCTCAGGAGATTCCAGGCCCACGCGTGCAGAGCCCGCCTCAGGTCCCTGCGTGTCCCTTCCCACCCCGGTCTGTCTGGGGGTGCTCCCGCTCCCGCTCGGGCCGGGACGACACGTGCCCGGAGCTCCACGGCGGGTCCCGGCAGGAGGGCGGGGAAGGGGCCGGGAAAGGGGCCGGCTCCCCCCACCGGCGGGGAGGCGGGAAGGGCCGGCACCCCGCACCTGGCAGCTCTGCCCTCCTCGGGAGGGCTGCCGCCGGCACCCGCTCGGATTGGCAGGAGCCTGCGCCCTCCTCTTCCTCCCTCCTTTTCCCTCCTCCGCGGGGTGGGTTTCAGCCCTCCTCCTTCCTTGGGGAGGGGGGAAGAGTTTAAAAAAAAAAAAAAAAAAGAAAGAAAAAAAATAAGAAGGAGAAAGAGAAAAGAAATCCCAAGTTGCGTCTCCGACGTCTCCGGGCCCCGCGGCCGCAGCGGCCGCCCCACATTCCTGGCATTCCTGGGCCGTGACTCCCCGCGCCGCCCCGGCCCCAGCCCGGCCCCGGCCCCGCCGCCTCCGGCTCGCCTGCCCGCCAGCCCCGCTCGCCCCCGCGGGAGACCAGTCCCCTCCTCCTGCCCTGCCTCCCTCCTTCCCGCACCCCGCGGGCGGCAGCAGGAGCTCAGGGCGCCCCGGCCCTCCGCGCCGCCACCGGCGGCCGCAGCTCCGGCCGCCCCGCACAAGTTCCCCGAGGTGGCCGGGCCGGGGCGGCGGGAGCCGGACTGGTCTCCCTCCCCAGCGCCCGCGTCGGGTCCCGCCGGCAGCCTCTGCCTTCCGGGCCGGGACAGCCGCCTCCCGCGGGAGGCACAAAGCCGGAGCCGCCGCTGCCCGGGCGGCCGCCAGCAGGTAAGGAGCCGCCGAGTTCGCTCCCGCTCGGGCGCGTCCCCGCGCCCACTTTAAAACAGCCCGAGCTGCGCCTTGTACTCGGCGTGTGCGATCGGCACGGCCGGCGTGGGGCTCGTTAAGCGCTGCAGGGAGCTATTGCAGCTCCGCCGAGTGTGCACTGCTGTCCGCAAACTACGAAAATAGCTAAGCTTGGGTTGCAAGTACCAGCCGGTGACTTGCGATAAAGCGAGCCTCGGACTGTCCGTCCAGCCCGTGAATTTAATCTGTTAGACACCCAGATAATACGGCGTTTGTACACTCGAGAGATATTTGTAAATAGCGAGGAACGGGCAGGGCTCCGTGCTGGGCTGCCCGTATTTACATCGCGGCATGCCCGTGTTTGCCTTCCCCCTGCCCGGGGGTTTACCTTGCTCTTTGTTAGTTACAGTCAAGCCTAAACTGGCCGTTCGTCTTCAGCAAGTATGTAACTCTGACGAGTTCTGCAGAAAAGATCGCGGCGAGGCAGGGAAGAGTGACATCTGCTCTCATTTCTGATGTGGCGAAGTGGATGGATTGTTAAGATCTCAAACTAGCTCACTTTATTGGGGTGTATTTGGGACAAGCGTTACGTAATGTATGTGTGGTATGTGGATATGATGCTTGCTGGAGCTTTCCTATCGGGAATGTTTTATCTCTGATTTACATGAAATAATCATATGTTTCCATTAGAAGCAACTCTTTGGCTGTTTGTAACTTTAAAAAGGTGGGACCAAACCGCGACCGGTAAAAGGCTCAGATTCAATATGTTTTTGCCCAAAAAGTTTTCTGGTATCTTTGGCATGTAGCCTGAAAGCATAGCTGAAAGAAATGTTTTTACCAGAAGCCAGTTCTTTTTTCTTTAAACTTTATGCTGATAATTGCAATAGGGTTTGGTTATTCTGAAAGCACTGTTACATGCTGCAGTTTTTCAGAGTTTGGAAAAATATACATATAAAATGGCTCACCCCAAATCACAAGTCACCACCTGCCAACCTCCATATTATGAGATGAAATAGTCAGGTCTTTTGGGGGAGAGATGTAAGGAGAGGCAGTCCCAGCAGGGACTGCTCTGTGGTTATCTAGCTGAGAACGTCCTATCAAATATGAGTGACAAAATACAGATTAAGCAGCTTTTGGTCTTGCCCTCTGGGGAGTTTGTAGCTGACATCTAGTACTTGTTACATGGTGTAAAATAGAGGATGTGTTGATATTATAGTAATGTAAATAAGTTGTAGGCCCTCTTCTGTTATTGGCAGTACTTGAACTCTTTTTGGTGTCTTTAGAAGACTGTGCCAGAGTTGCTTACAGGCAGAGGGCACTTGTGTGTATCTCACGGGTCATGATACAAAAGTTGGGAGCTTTGCAAACTTGCTGTGTTGAAGCACAGTTCATCAGTGAAAAGGTAATCCCTAAAATCTGTCACCGAGCTTGTGGCCATCAATTCTGCAACTGCATTTGTGTGCGAGAAGCTTGAAAGCATGACTGTCTCAATGCATCCTGAGAGAATCTAGTGGTTCAGATCAAGGCCAGAACAAGGGCTGCTGCTAGACTCATCTCTATACTGAGCAACTGAGCTTTTATGTGTATGTACATGTTTTACACGTGCCTTTTAAATGTTTCTGGAAGAGCAGCAGAAGTAGCTTTGGTGCAGTGTTGTTCATGAGGGTTAATTAGCAACTAGTGTTAGCACTAGATTTTTCTCCTGGTCATTCTTGTCCAGCAGAAGCCTGTGAGTCAGTTATTGTAACTTAGGTATGTAATGGCTTTCTATGAAATACATGCACTGTTGTGCATTTAGCAAATTGTTTTGGCTGCCAGTGGCTCCTGCAATAATGGATAAAGTGTGTATATATATATATATATATATGTACACACACATATGTGTATATAGTTGTGTACATAGTTCTGGTGACTCTGTGGCTTCCTTTTTCTGTGTTTATTTGGTACTGCTTCAGCCAAAGTACTGCTCTTCGTTCTGTTTCTCTTCATATCCAGTGAGGCTGTGTTTGATTAAATGTCATTTAAGGAGCTTGTTTTAATCGGGATTTAAATTTACTGTAGATATATGCAGTGTGAGAAGTGTACTTGAATTCCAGCTCCTCAGCTGGAAGCAAGTCCTTCTCTGTTGCAAGGGTTTGTCAGCTCAGGAGGGTTTATAAACTGCTGGTAGTATACAATAGGTAAAAAGTTTTCAGCAGGCAGTGCTGCTCAGTACCGTATAGGTCCTAGTCCTGCAAAGACACCCCCCCCACACGCGTGTTTAAACTCACGTTCATGAATAGTGCTTTTGAAACCATGGCATTTCTTTTATATACATAATAATAAACATATATACAAGTCTTTGCAGGAACCAGGCTATAACACTTAGTATGCAATATATTTGTGCGTGTGTATCCAGCTCAATTACAGAAGATTTCAATAAAGGCTTAATTTTTATGCTGAGCAGATGCCATAAAAGTATTTTTTTATGTCTAAATCCACTGCAAAGTACAGCATGCCTTGGCCTATTATACTTCGTGGAGTTCCATTGGAACAGATCCTAATCTTTGAAAACAAACCATTACCGTGTAGATGTTCTTACTGTAAGGAGAGAGTATGCCTGTGCACAAGATTCTCTGAAGTTTTATGTGAAAATGTCTGGTTCCATTTTTAAAATCTACTGGTTTTCTATTCAGAGACTCTGTGAAACCTGGTACTTCCACCTATAGAACACTTAAAACAGGTATATTAAAAAGTAATAATTAAAGATTAGTTCCTAAAGGAAATAAGGTAGACCTGAGCTGAAGCCCATCTTTGTGATAAAAGTATGATTTTGATTCCACTGGCTAACCCCTATATTTCTGTGCCTAGTACAGGGGACCTCAAGACTCAGTGGACACGTGGAGCTTCCTCTCCATGTCCAGAGCAAGTGTAGCCTGTCCCGTCAGGTGCCCATCTTCTGCTTAAAGCCTTTTGGTTTGCAGTGCGTGGGGAGCTGAGGAGGTGATCTATGAGAAGACATGTCACAAGCTCTGAAGCAATAGGGTTCCTCACAAATGTGGGGCAGTCCATGACTCTTCCCCTTTCCTCTGGGCTGTAGGAGGGAATGAGGAGAACTCTGGAGTGTGGAAGGAATTAAGACACTAGACTACGGTGCAGCACAAAGTATGTAAAAATAACATGCATGTATGTTTTTAAAATGTATTTCCCAACCTATCATATCTGCCCTAATAAGCAGTTGTACATGTTATAGTCAACTATATGTAAGCACCTTCTGAGAATACCTAAGGGACTATAAACTTAGCCCTAATTAAGCATAAATTTAGCCAACATTAAGAAGATTTTCTGACCAAAGGATTTTTCTGGAGGGTGTTGGGTGTATAACATGTTGGATGGGTGATGGCCTGGGAAGAAGAGAACACTGACCCCTCTGATGTCCTGCAGCTATTGTGACATTCTTATTTTCTGCTTATGTGAAGAATTTAGGTACCGAGCTTTGCTCAACATCAAGCATGTCTTTTGGAAACTGAAACTCTCCTTTCTAATTCTCAATCAGTGTACCTGTCCTTATGACTAAGAATGCTTTTTTTTGTCAGTAACAATGTAAACTTTAAATTACCATGTGATGTAGAAACAACTCTGAAAAGAGGGTGGTGAACATATATGTTGGTGATCTAATAAACTAGATGAATGATGGTGTGCCAAAACTTGCTAATGATGCAAAAGTATTTGGATTAGGCAAGATTGAAGAAGACTGAGAAATTGTAAAGGGAATCCAAGAAAGCTGGGTAAAAGGGAAGCGTAGCAGATGATGTTGATAAATTCAAGAATATGCATGTTAGAGGGAATAATCAAATTACTTGTTCATGTTACTGGACTGTAAATTACCTATATTTATTAAGGTGGGGAGGAAGATTTCACCAGTGTTTTATTTAAACTTGTGCACCTTCTCAATGCTTAGCGTTGAGCAGAAGAAAAATGCCACAGTTGTTTTGCAATGTGTTAATGACACAAAGGATATTATTAAACTGGTGCTCAAATTCACCTGGAATAATCAATTTGTGATCTCCTATCAAAGAAGAGAGATTGAAAAATATTCATATGAAGTAGAACAGAAAATTTTAGCATAGCTCTGTTTCAAGGCGGTCTGTTAGAGGAGGTAGGATGGACATGTGCAAAATAATGCTTGGCCATTACCCTTTTATGCATACTTGTCACAAGGAGTAGTTTGAAAGACAATGTGTATAATACCTCTAAATCACCATTTTTGGTGTATACCATCAAAGGCTATCATATAAATCAAGAGCCTGGTAGGATGAACAAGGTAAATGAACTGTTCTAGAGATGGGAGGAACAGTCACAGCTACAGCTGAAGGCATGCTAACTGTACTGCTCTAGGGCATAAATCAACCCTATCTGACAAGGATTAAGAAATTTCTCTTAGGACAGATTATGCTATAAGTGCCTGCTATGATATTTCATGTGTTTTTTTTACAGGGTAAGCTGGTGCTAGAAACAGGATGTCGGGCTGATTATTTGACCCACTACAGTAATTTAGTTCCTGTATTGAAATGTGAATTATGCTGATTTTTATTATATATTAATGCAGATGGAATTGAAAGATTTATTTCTTTAAATATGTTCAGATTTCATGGAAAATACATGTTGGACTTTAAGTCTTTAACATGTTAAAGTTTGATGTTTTAATTTATTGAAGCATGCTATACTGTGGCCTGGACTGGCATAGAGAAGAACAGAAATGATGGTTAGACTTCATTTAAAAGGCAGATAGCATTGGTATCTGTTATTAATCAATTTGGTTATGATGATCAGTGATTTCTATTACGTGTTCTAATGGACAAAGTTTGTAGTTTGGGTAGTTAATATAAATATTTTTGATTTCTGTAGCAAAATGATGATAGTTGTGTCTGGGAGAAACACAAGGACCAGTTTCTAGAGGTAACTAGATCTTCTGCAGCTTAGTGAATCTTTAAAAGAAAATATTGTCAAAGTAATAGTGTACCAACACCATGAAATTCTTGTACATCTATAGGCTGCAAATGCCAGTCTGTTGCAAAAGAATAAGTGTGGGAAAAAAATTGATTTAGTAGCAGGCATCATGACTGATCTAATAATCAACACCTGATGTTAACAGACTACTGTATAACATAGTTAAGAGTTGTCTGTAGAAGTTTCAGGAAACTATGCTATAGCTTAAAGAATAAAAAGCCAGGACTTGTGCAACTTTTAGGTGGTCGAACCAGCCAGAATGGGCTGTCTTACAGGCTTCCTGGCAGCTATCTGCCAAATAAAATGTGGACTGATTTTCTGACTTCTCTGTTGAAAAGGCTGAAGCTGTTGTGAAGGCAGCCTAGCACTGCTTTTCGAATTTAGAAGATAAGGTTTATGGAAAGGCCTTCCTTTGTAAAGATGCATAAAAGTGATGTCTTCTCTTGTGACTCCTTTGAATTTTTGACTTGATTCGAAGCATATCTCTGTGAAGGACAGAAGGTAGAGCCTTAGCCCAGGAGAAGTTGGCAGTGTAGAAGTGAGAGGTTACCAGTAGTTGTTTTAACTTGTGTTTGTGAAATTCTTTCTTGTTTTTACAACTGAGAAAATAGTTTGCATTCCTAAGGTTTTTGAGATTAGCTCTTATCATGGAACTCCCTCTTTTTAGAGGAGGCATTCACTACCTTGTAGATAAAATGCCTTTAGCTTTTTATTGATGATGACAATTAAGCTAGGTTTTTGGACAAGCCTGGGCAAAATCAAGGGACTTTGCCAATCAGAGACTGAACTAGTAGAAGCCAGATCCTATTTTTGATGTCTATTGCTAAATGCCATTTTGATTTGGACTCCTTCCTGCAGGACTTTCATTTGTTCTTTCAGTGCAAAATGTATCATGTTGGTAGTGGAAACTCTGCATTTTCTGGGAATGTGATATGCAGTGCTTATCTCAGGTGAGTGAGACAATGTGTAAAGGAATTTCTACATAAAACTTTGTGCCTGTTGTTTACCAGGACAGAGTGAGAGGAGAAGGAAAAACAATGTAGTCAGTGGCCTAATTCATCTTGTGCTGAGGTGGAGTGAAACTTCTGATGCCTTCAGAGGGAGCAGGCCTTGAAAGTCCTACCTCAAAAATAGAAAAGACGGGTTTTGGAGGAAATCTGACTTCTCCCTTAAGAGCTTTCGAAAATGTTCAATGTGAGTAGACCTGCCTCAGGAGGAAGAACCCTGATGAGCTTTTAAAGTGATAGGAATTTATTTAAAAGGCCCTGGAAAACAGGCATCTGGAATAATAGTAATTTTTTTTTTGATGGCGTTGGTATTTTGTTGTTGTTGTTGTTTTGTGTGGTTGTTTTTTTTTCCCTTGTTTGGCATACTTTAAGAGCTACTTGAGTAGGATTGATGTCTATTTACATTCTTCATAATGTTGTTAAGATTCAGTCTGTTTAGGAAGATGCTTTGGTCAGCTTACCAGCTAAAGAAGTTGGCTGCCAGCTGAAGGGGATGGCTGATGCAGTCTGCTGAGGGTAGGCAGAAATACTGACAAGAGCTTCAGAGCTCTGGCAGGTTCAGAATGGAGAGTGGACAGGGCAAGTTTCTGCTTGTGAATAAGACAACTCATGTAGATGTATTTGAGTAAAGGTCCTGTGATTCCATCCACCTTTGCCAAGACTGTTGTTGTGGGAATCTCTGTGACAGCAGAGAAAGCTAAATCACAGTATTGATATTCATGTGCTGCTGCTTCCCACTTTGTTGTGGTTGGTTTTGAGAATAGAGAAAGGCAATGATGGGTCTTTTTTTGCAAGTTCTCTTCCATGTGTCCATGTCCCCCTTCATAGCTTGGTGCCTCAAAATGCATTTGTGCATAGTTGGAAATCTTGTTTATAAAACAAAACTAAAATATTGCAGGAGAGCATTATTGAGATGGGTTAGCATTGAACATCCAAATGGTAAGTATGTTCAATGCTAGCTATTTCACTTCCATTTTTTAATTATCTTTATTTCTGGCAAGCAAGAAATAAAAGCTGCCATTTAAAGATGAAATTTATTTTTAGTTTTTACATATTCTAGGGCTTTTGCTATGTATTTGGGTGTTTCATACTACCTAATGTTATGTAGGGAGAAGTATTTTTATAAATACAATGCTGTATATGGATAGGTTTCAATTTATAAGTAATGTTTTTTAATTCCTTTCTGTGTTGTAGAATGTACTGGGATCTTTACAAATAGCAAAAGACAAAACCTTTAAACCTTGTCTAACAATGTTAGGTGTTTCTTCTAATGTACAAATGGGTTTATTCAGAGAGACTGATGTAGTCTTACAGTTTTCCTAGAACCTGACTTAGGTATGAAGACTGTGACCCCTGCAGTAATTGATTTGTCAAAACATCTCACAAGAGGTGGGTGCACTTTGGAGACAATTAGTCATTTTGTCCTATTAGTCAGTAATGTCAACTTTGGTTGATGTTATATAAGGTTTCTTTCCTAGTTCTGTATTTTCATCTTGGGTTACAGGAGAAGTTTGTTAACATGTAGCTTAACTTTCATGTTCACTCTATGTGTTCAGTGTCCTTGACACTAGCTGTCTGCATAGAGTTGTGAAATGTTACACTTCCTTTCCCCCCACCCAACAATACAGTAAAATGGTCAGGACTGGCCAGACTGTGAGCTTGTGATAATGCAATAAGTGCCATCCATGTAAATCTGTCAATGCGAGGGCCATTCAGCTAACTTCAGATAATGCTGTCCACTGTTACATGCTACTTAATTTTGCTTTCTCTGCTCTCTTTAGTAGTGTGGATTTATAAAGTAATTTATTTTTTCACTTGGGATGGAATCAAAGCAAATGCATTTGTCAGTGTCTTCATGTTGCATGTTTCAATCAAAGAGAGCGGCAGGACAATGACAGGGAAGGATATCCTCCGTTATTCCAATGTTTTCAGAGATGAAAAAACAGACTTGTGCATGTTTATCTTAAAAAGGCTTTTTGCCACAACCTGAGAGCACTGTGGCCACAGTTTTGAAAGTAGAACATGTTAGTTATTTTGAGTGTCTTTTACAGCAGCTATGTTATGTGAAAGAAAATAAAATAACATTTAAGACTTACATGTTGAAAAAGACCCTTTGGTAATACAGTTAATAAAATAATTCTATAGGATTAAGGAAGACAATAGATTGTTTATTAGGAAAAACTTCATAATAATAAGCTCTATGATTTATTGTATTAATCTCTCAGGAATAGCACTGTTGTGAGAATCATATTAAAATAATACTAGACAGTCCCCTAGAGCATTCACTGAAGGGTCTAAGTCTCTGTCAGAAAAGTAGACAAAGTTCTGGTTTTGTAATCAGATAGGTCTCATTCTTTATTTTCTCTTGTTGTTCAGTTTTTGAAATTAAAAGCATGTGATATTAGCTCCAGTAACTGGTATTTTTCCGCAGCTCCATTAAGGATGAAGATGAGCTGGGGTTACTGAACTCGGGAAAAAGTCAAGGATTTTCTAATTGTTTTGTGGTTGGGTTTTTTTGGCTTAGACATTTAAACCCATATTTTTTTTTAGCAAAGGATCTGGTAAAACAGTAGTATAAAACCAGTCCAGAGATCTTGAAGTACATAGTTTTGGCAGTATAGTGTTTTGGGGCATTCATGAACAGTGATCTCCTTTTGAATATGTATTTTATACCTTCATACCTGTACTTTGGTACACACTTCATTTGCTTTATCCTGAGGCATTTGACAGGCCATATCTTCATTCAGCCATGTATGTTCCTGCCCCGCCTATGGCTGCCTTGAGGCGTATGCCCGAGATCATTTCATGTTGGCCACGCTGGGTGCTTTGTGTGTCAAGTTCCATCAGGCATCATTAGACCTGCTTTCTACAGCGTGCTCTAAGCAAGGTGCTAAATGCATCCTGTGGAGAAACAGTGTGGATAGGAACCCTCTGGGTGATGACTTAAATGTAGATTTCCTCCACTGCTATCTCGGTGAAGTTATTTTACTGGCATGTGTGATGATCTTTGTGTACAGGGGTCAAACATAAAAGAATTTGATAACTGTAACAAACTGGTAGTGCTAGGTATCAAGTGCTAACTGCAGTGGAAGGGACTGTGCACCAAACAGTACAGAATCTGTCCTGGATGATGATGACAGGGACGGGTGTTTTACCAAGTCGTTGTGCAGTAATTCCTCTAACTGTTAGGAAAAGAGATTGAGGAGAGCTTGAAATGTTGTGGGGGTTTTGTAGCTTTTTGTTTTAAACCACAATGTATATCTCATCCCCATAATGGTAAAGAAATATAGGAAAGGTAAATGAAGTTTATAAAATATCAAAGGTATATGGCTTTTAAGAGTAGTTCTGTCAGCTGATGAAAACCATTAATCCGTAGTCTCCCAAATGTGATGTTCTTTACTACAGGCTATGTGCTGTCTATCACCACAACTACTGTGGCATTGTGCATAGGATAAGTGATGTCTAGACATGGCTGTAACCTTTACCTCTGCAGTTTATATCTCTCAGGAATTAGAAACATCAGACAATGAAAGGTTCTGTTTGGTTTTATGAGACTTTGAAATACTGCAGTCAATTATTTTATTGTAGTATTTGTCTGTATATGCCTTTAAGGACTATGTATCAAATCTTTCATATTATATTTTCTGTAATTTGTATAGTTTCATATCTTCTTGACTTAAGAAATATGGCAATGAATGGTGGTTCTGATGATCTGGTGGAATTGTAAGCAGAAGATGTTTTTGAATATGTGGAAGCAGTTTGTGTGCTAAGTTTGTTCAAACAGAGATGCATTAGCTCATGAACAGTGAGAACTTTACAAGGACAAACTGGAAGGTCAGAGGAAATTAAAAACAAAAGAATACCCGATTGCCGCGTCTGCTGAGACTGAGCACTGATTACACTATCCTTGTCCTACCGGGATCATGATGATGACAACTGTCTCATGTCCTTTGACCAGATAGAATCAAAGAATATCCTGAGTTGGAAGAGACCCACAAGGATCACAGAGTCAAACTCCTAGCCCTGCACAGGATGACCCCCAAAATTGCACCATGTCCCTGAGAATGTTGTTCAAACACTCCTTGAACTCTGTCAGTCACGGTGGATTACAAGGCAATGGTAATTGAGACTGCTAGGTTAAATTCAGCCCTCTTTCTGGAGATGGTTACAGAGCGGCATAATTAGACAAAAGGGGCTTAGAGTCCTTGTGCAAGAGAAGCCACTGTAATACACATGGATTCTAAGATATGAAAGGTTAAGTGCTGCAGTTGGGTACATACTGGCATTGTAACACACTTCGCATCATTATGTGACATGCTAGGAGAGCGGAAAATTACAACTCAGTTATTCAAAGCAGTAGTAAATCTAGTTAATACCTCATAGTTCTGACACATCTGTCAATGTGGTATCCTAATTATTTGCCTTGGCACCGTAAGCTCCAAGCAGGAAGTCCAGCTTGTGAGCACTGCATCCCAAAGCCTGCGGTGAATGTTTAGCAGCCCCGCTGGCACCAGCATAACTGGCAGCCCTGCTTACCAAACCAGTGTTCATGTGAACAGAACATCAGTTTGTAACAGGAAATTGCATTTCCAAAGGTGAGTGTGTGAAAGGGGTCAGTAACTCTTGACAGTTTGTTGCAAAGTTCTGTTGGAAGATTACTACTTGCACAGTCAGGTGCTGTGATTTTATTTTAAAACAAAGGTGTAGTGGTAAGACCGATTGTGTTTAACCCAGGTTGCTTTAGCACACTTTTTAGCTGGGTCTGGGAATAAGTAAACATCTAAAGTAATCTCTGGTTTTGTCATCTATTTGGTAGTGTGCTTGCTTCCTGTATTACAAAAGTTATCATTAGATTAGCTGTGTTTAAGCTTCCTGTCTCACCAGGGTTTTTTCCATTATTTTTACAATCTCTTTCAGAAGGTACCGATATCATGTTTCTGTAATAAAGGTTTCACTTAAATTATGTGTCAGGGTTTTTTCTTGTTGTGTTTTTTAATTTTTTCTCTTCATTTCCCTTACTTTGTCTGAAATACCTTTTCAACTCTGATACTTTCCCAGATTTTATTTTAATGGCATATGCTATTGAAATAACATGTAGGCCAGGAAAGCATAATACTACTTCTGTCTGCAATTGGTGTGCTTTAATAAATTGTATAAAAAGGTCAACAACCTGCTTAGCTGTATCACTCCTTTTTCTTGCTATGTGAAGTACCCCAGGCTTTTAAATTAACTTCTAAGTGTGGTGTGTGTGCTGTAGGACCTCACTGTGCCAGAGACTGATGACTCCAGTTTGTATGAATCAAAAGAGGTCCTTAGTGTATGGCATCATGTTGTGAGTAGTTTAATTGCTTGCTTTCAGTTTGTGTGTTAGGAAGACGGGTAGACTCACCTGTGTGATAGCTCAGGTTGGACAATAAAAATGGTGTGAACTTTGTTGTTTGCCTGCTCAAACTAAGCATTACACTACTTGCCTTGGCCTCTTATGGGGAAAGTGCTGTTTAGTAGGTGGCCCTGCAACAGTGAACTCGGGCTGAGAAAATAAATAACTAAGACGCACAGCGTCATGTTTGGTTCATCTAGGGTAGAAATTCAATACATAAGTCTGGAAATACCTAACTTTTAGTATATTCTCTTACCATTAAGCACGGAACCTGTGAGCACTGAAAATAACTCACTTTCTAGATTTCACATGTGCTCAGTTAGTTATCAGAGCAAGAGGTAAATCTAGACTTGAGGTTTTAAAATAAAAAGTGGAGCTGAATTTTCAGAACAGTGAGGTAGAACTTCTCCAGGACAATCCCACCTTAGTTAGACCATGGAAAAATGTTTTGCCCTTACTGCATACCCTGCTCTGTGTCCCTTGTGGTTAAACCTCATTTCCCACTAACAGATGTTGCTTGCTAGGGTGTGTGTTTGCCTATAATGTTGGTGACATGGCACCTTTTAATGGAAGTGAAGACTAAATGTGAAGGGCTTTAGGCCTTTAGGTTTTACCCTTCTCATTAAACTTTTCTTGGCTTTGCAAATGCAGCTGCTGTCTTGCCAATTGATGTTTCTTTGTGGATTTCACATTAATTCTTGTGTTATTGCCATAGAATATACCTTAGCTCACTTTGTGTTCTTTTACCTTCAAATGTAATACTGAATTTGGGAGTTATCAGGATAATATTCAGATTTGGGGTTTTTTATATTTTATTTTTGGGGATGCTAACTAGTTTCTTGATTCATTGCATGCCAATTGTTACCAAAAATGCTACATGACCGTTTTTTAATGTGTTCATTGATTTATTTATTGTATCATCTAGGCTTTTTCTAAATATGCACCTGTGGTAGAGTTGAATGGGAGGGTTTTCCCCAGTTTGATGCCAGCATTCACGTTAATCCACTAACTCAAGTCTGTTTTTCTAAGCTTGGCAATGGTGCTGTGGTATAAAAATCTTGATCTTGCTTCATAATGACACTTCTCCTTTGTAGTTACTATCTGCATTTAATTTATTTGCTTCTAAAAGCTACATATTATTTTAGTAAGTGACATGTTTATATTTTGAATTTTTAGCCTATGACCGCAGTAATGAGTAGTCCCTTCCTTTCCCTTAAAAGATGGTTTCAGGCTCATTCTAATTGATGGCTTTCACTCACTTGCTGGTGTTGTGCTCTTCATTTGAGCGTCATTGTCTTGATGGTAATTAAACAAAAGTCCAATTAAGTCTCACGCTATACTGGGAAGCAGCTTGCCAGAATTTGACAGTAGAACAAAGGACATTTCATTGACCAATTTCTTCAGAGGAAAATGTCTCAGTGGAGGTCTGTAAAGCAACACATGTGATTTTAGGCACTTACCAGCTATCATTTTAAAATTATTTTAAATCTGTGGCTGAGCCTTCTGCTCTGCTCCAAAGATGTGACTCAGAATGCAACTTGTGCTGGAGAGCTAATTTCCATCCACCGCCAACATGAAAGCCCTCTTGAAACATCATATTTACAAAGCAGGCGAAGTGAGAGCAAGTAATTTCAGCCCCTTGGAATATTTCAACACAGGGCTTATGATAAAAAGATTAAAAATTTTCTATTTTATCCAAAATAAAAGCCTATAAGTCCCACTTAACTGAAAGCATTTTAGTTATTGCTCTCAATATTTTTGTTTCGAAAGCTGCAAATTGGAAGAGTAACTGTAGAACTGGAAAAAAGAAGAATGAATTAGAACAATGTTTTTTCCAAAGTGAGCCTTGCGTGGCTGTTGGCATTCATTCTGATGAATAAAGTGGTTTGAGAAAGGAGAAGGAACACACAAGTTGAAGAGAAAAATGACCCAGAAGAGCCTGCTTCAGCAGAACGCTTTAGGATAGTTACAGGATCACTGCCTTATTTCAGGAAAATTTGTAAAATATATGAAAAGAGAATTTCAGTTGGGTCTCCAGCTTTCTCTCTCTTTTACCATTAACTTTTTTATTTGAGTGCCACTGCTCTGTATATCAAGATCAAGACAATAATTGTCAACAGATCCAAGTACGTGTGTACATTATTATGTTTAATTTCCACTGAGCCATAAACACTCTTTGTCCTTTGCCTTTTACTAGCTATTGGCTTGGCTATTCCTTGTAGACAGGAAAGCTGTGTTTAATGCTTTGTAAAGTGGCCATCAGTTCCTTGCTTTTATCTCTATTCAGCATAAATTATTTTCAGCAAGGCCACAGAACTGTTCTGGCCAAGATTTGCAGGTGCCCCTTGTGGAGAGCTATTTCAGGATAAAGGCTTAATCTTACTGTTTCTTTCCTTTCCTTCCCTCTTTTTCTTCTTTCCTTGAAGAATACTAATCCTGAATGATAGAAGCTGATGGCTGGTGTGCTCCCTCCTCCATGGCTCTCTTCTGTTGTTTTTTTGTCATTTTCAGAATTAACCCCTCAACTGGATAGACTGAAGCATATTCTTTTACCCGTAAGCTTGGAAACTTTGTGTGCGCTGCCGTTGCAATATTTCTAAGGGGAAATTCAGCCCCTAATTATCAAATTAGATGCACATTCTGGTTCTTTGGCATGACTTTCCTTCTGCCCATCTGTTAGGCTGGCACTCTGCCCTCTCAGAAAGTAGCCGACCAGTTTCAGCTGAGCAGAAGAGCCAACCAAAGATGGGTTAAGAGAGGCAGCCTGCAAAACACTTTATGTTCGATTCCTCTTGCCAAAAGCTCTTCCTGTTTGCAAACAATGTCAGCTTAAGCCCATATGCTCCATTACATGGGATGACATCTGTGGAGACAGATGCAGAGATGGCAATACAAATGACATTTGATAAGGAAGGGCATATGTTATGAAACCAGACACCGCTATGAGTTTAAGATCCTGTCTGTGCTGCACATGCATACACAGAAATATAGATTGCTTTTGTATTTTGGTGTGTGAGTGCATTCATCAGCCAGGGTTGAGCTTTTGAAGTGCATCATTGTCCAGGATTTGTGCTAGGTGTAACTGCAGTCTTGTGATTCTGTTGCTGCACGTTATTAGCCGAGGTCAATATTTTGCTTCAGTACTCTTTGAATGGTAATGTGCCTTAAAGGTCCACTAGTTTGCAACATGTAAGGAACCGCATTTGGATGATGCTAGTGAAAGAGAAGCCTTTTGTCGCAGAGGATTCTGTTGTGAAGTGTCTTTCTGAAGGATTTCAGTATTACCTTCCAAAACGTCTTCTATGAAATCCATTTCAGCATTTAGTAATACATTATTTAGATGTGAATTTTACATGTCTGGGTAGAAGAGGTGTAAAATTCTCTTCTTTTGGAGCAGTCTCTTTGCCCCTTTGCTAGGTTTTACTGCTTTTACAGCAGAGGTCAGCTTTGTATCTAAAGCTACTCTTCCTCAAGAACCTCTGTTTTTAACACCCTTTTTGTGTTCTCAGAATTGCTAAGGCTGATGGAAAAAGTAGCAAGGTTTTGTTAAATAGACCTCACATATAATCCATTGTAACAATTTGAAGAAAAGGTTGACACTGAGTAAACTATTCTATTGGTTTAGAACACAGGCAAAAAAAAAAAAAGTGCAGTATTTGGAATATAGGCCTTATCAGCCACATTTAATGACTATATTTTCAGTGTTTGGTTGAATGGAAAACACACCTTTCAAAGAAGAGGAATGGATACTGAAAAAGGGAGTTTTTCCATTAAAAATAAAAATATCTCAACACAAGGGAATGTTTTTCATATCCCTCTAATGGAGTTAATATTTGTTGTTTACAAACCTGAGAATGTTTTTTGATGATTTGTGTGGCTTTTTATTGAAAAACATTTATCCAAGTGACATAATGTATTTATGGATTTAGATATATAGGACTGTAATGAATAGTTGTAGGTTACTTTTAATTTTTCATTCGTTTGGATTAATTTTTGGAGCATTTCCTGGAATTATGACACTCTTTCCTTGGTAGCTTAAGGGCAATGTAATATTTGCTAGCTAAAAGACCTCCTAAAGTGTATATAGCTGTTAAAGACTTGGACTAAATGTGGTTTGTTGAATTTGCAGTGTTGTGGTGGGGAAAACAATTTGGAGGAAGAGGATTTCCTTAATCACAGTGATACAGTCACTTTCTCTGCACAGCTTTTTTTCTGCAGTTCTAGAAGGATAATTTCACTTCTAGTTTGCATTAGGAAATGGAATTCTCCAAAGAGCTGAGAAGTGTTGGTTTCTCTGATTGGTTGGGGTTATTAAGAAACTTTGAGCACCTCATTTCCACCTCTTATACTTCTTGGCTGTTTTATCTGTAATAAAGGGATAATAGTAATGATGATGATGATATCTGGTTTTTATTCTCCCCCTCCACTGAATCCTACAAAGTATCTTTTTCTGTATACTTCAAGGTATTACTCAAGTTACACTAATTAACTCTTTCTTTTAAGTGCCACCATCCAAAAGGTGCAAATAAACACTTCCCTGTTTCATTTTAAAACTAGTTTAGTAGCTGCAAAACGTGATTTCTTGTAGCTGTATGTACTAGATGAAGATTCAGTGCAAGTAAAAAGGATTAAATTGTAGAGACTGAGATGTGCACTGGCATTTCTTTTCTCAGTGTATTAAACTGCTAAAAATACACCTTTTTATAGAAAGTGCATTTTTATATTAAATTGCCTGGATTTTGCATAAATACAGTGTTTCTGGTGCATTTAACGTCAGTGTTTTTTATACAGTTTGCAGAAAATTTGGTCTTATTTTCAAGAGGTTGAGGATGCCCTTATAATTCTCTTGTAAATTTTTTTGGTACAAAAAGCCTGGCTTAAGTCTGCAGTGCTTTTTTATGTACTTTTTTCTACTGAAGGATGTTTTATTTGTTTGGTTACACGATGAATTGCATTAAGTTATTGCCTATACAAAGTAGCCTGAGGAAATGGCCTCAAGCTGGACCAGGGGAGGTTCAGATTGGACATCAGGAAGAATTTCTGCACTGAAGGGATGGTTAAGCATTGGAACAGGCAGCCCAAGGAAGTGATGGAGTCACTATCCCTGGAAGCCTTCGAAAAACAAGTGGACATGGTACTTAGTGGTGTGGTTTAATTGACATGGTGGTGCTCAGTTACAGGTTGGGCTTGATGATCGTGGAGGTCTTTTCCAACCTTAATGATTATAAGAGGCCTGCTAGGCACATGAGGCACTGCACAAGGTGCCTTTTTAACAAGAATCTTCTCTTCTTGCCTCTTTGTATTGCTCTTAAGTGTTTTCAGTGTGTTGGGTTTTTTTTATGCAAGCTCTGGCATTCTACCAGGCATGGGATCAGGCTCTCCAATCCAAGCCAACCCTCTAGTCTATTTGTTGCAATTTCAGGATCAGCACTCTGAGAGTTCTGAGGAAATCCATCACCTGGTGCTTCTAGCCCAGCAGCTGCATCAAACTTCAGAGCTCTAGTCTAACATACTGGAGAAGTAGTTTTGATTTACAAAAACTCTCCTGTCAGTGCTTATCAGAGAATTTAGATGTTATGAACTTCCTTAGATAGGCAATCTTTGAAAAGCCTGTTTGCTTGCCCCTCTGGAACAATAGTGGCAGCTATCTCTAAAAGAGGAGTTGGACAATTCTGAGATACCATCTGGACCAACTTGGGGATCAAAACAATTCTCTTTTAGAAAAATGCTGAAAGGAATTCCAAAACTTAAAGGCTGCCACATTTTGCTAACCAGATGCTCTGTGAGTGCTGAATATATTGACACCAGCCAACCAGGAAAAAAACTATGAGCTATATGACTTGGTACTGTTTTGAAATGTGCTAAATTAAAATGCCGGATCTACTTCAAATAGGTAGCACCATTGAATTTATATTAAAAAAAAAAAATTAATGATAGTGCCTTCATTGTAGTGGCTGAAGAATTGAGTAGTAGAACACTATCAGAAAAAAGGGATTTTCAAATAATCTTGAAAATTCCATTCCCTTGATTACTGTCTTTACAGAGACAACTCTCAGTTTAGGTCATGGTTGTTACAAGATTCAGAGTGGTTATGGCATTGCATATCTCTCCTAGTGATATTAATCCTAACCATGATAACTAATGATATTAATCCTCTGATGCAAATTTTCCACTACTATGATTATATGTGCACAGTGCTTTGGAGATGGGAGAAAAAAATGTCAGCAGCTAGATGGTTACTTGAGGAACATGCAAGTTAAACACCTGACATCTGGTGAGTCACTCTCCAAGTATTTGTGATTGAATGATGGTTAACTGATTGCTGCAGTTGATTAAGACCAAATGTGTCTGAAATAAGAAACACTTTATTTTTGAAGGTAGTAAAAAGTGCACTGTAAGCACCCATAGTTTACAGACCTTACTACAGTATAACTGTCTCCAAAATCCACCAGGTGTCTTCAGGAATAAGTTTGTGCATTAGCTGTTTGCTGTTGCCAAGCAAATATTTCTAACATTTCTAATACGCTTTGTAAATGTTGGTGTTAATTGTTTTCTGATGAGAATGATGCTCAAGGGGAATTGCTACACCTAGTTGTTTTCTGGTTGATTCTATGCTAATGCAGCAACCTGCCTGTTTAGAAGTTTCCACTCTGTCTTGACTTAAAATTGTATCCAGGCTCTGATGGTAAGAGCAAAATGCAGATGTTGAACCAACATTTTTCACAGACCATATGGTCAGCAAGACAAAGAATGGTTCAGTCTTCTGGTGCAGACACTAGGCAGGTAAGATATTAGCCCAAATCGTGGTGAGATACATTCTGTAATGTACAGGTGTTGGGAGCACATTTCTTCAGGAAGGGCCTGAAGAACCTTTGACCCATCTGATGCAATAGCTAAAGGCAGAGGTTGTTGTTCATCACAAAGATTCATTTAGCTCTATTGGCTTTTCAGGGAAAACAGAATATCACCTAGTAAGCCTCAAACAGCACTGTAAATAATGAATCATTTCAAAATGTGATTATGATTGTAATACTGCAGGATGTTGGTTGGGCCTGAGCACTGACAAACAGGCTTGTTGGAGAGGCAGAATACCACTTTGCCTTCTGCAATGGTGTTGTCACTGGCCATTAGTTGTACAAGCAGCTGGTAATTCAAGTGCTTAAATATAGATTGAGGAGCTTAATAGTAAATAACTATTTGAACTATTGGTGTTTCTAATATAATACTTAAGCCAAGATTTACTGTTGCAAAAGTTGTCTGAGCAAGCCGTAATGATACTACGGATGAAAAAAAAAAATCAATGAAAATACAAATAATGAAATTTTGTGCTGGATTGACTAGCAGTAACTCGTTGCTGGAATGTGAAACAGTAGTCCAAAATTAGTTAAATGTTTATAGATGGATTATTGAAATGATGAAGCTATTTGGAATGTGGGGTTTTGAAACAACTAATCCAGGGCAGTGCTTATGTTTTGATAGTTTTGTAGATGCTTTCGTATCTTTGGAAGGAGTTATGACCATTGTTTCTGGTATTGTACATACTTAGTGCACAAGCTTTTAGTAAATTACCATTGTTAGACTTGCATCTTGTTAAACAAACATAGATTGAAACAGATTCCATGCTGTAAAAACAACCGCATGCAAGCCAACTTCTTTGTGCATGTGGGTTATGTATCATTTCCCCTCAGGAATTAACAACATACCCTGAACTCCACTTTTTAATTTGATTGAAAGAGAGAGCCTTGCACACAGAAGAATTAAAAACTCTTGGACTCTAATCTCTTAATCTCCATAAAATGCTTGAATGTTTAGCTTTGATAATATATGAAACAGGTCTGGTGGTCCGTAACATTTCTGATGTGCATTCCCTTTTTTGCAGCAAAAAAGAAATCAAAACAGACATAAAACAGTGTATGACAGATGGGTTGGTGTTGGTGAGAGTTAGCCCTCAAGCATGAAGAAATTCCAAACCTCTAACTCTCCCTTCTAATATGTTAGTGGAAAGTAATTTTGGTGGCCTAATGGTTCCTTTGCCGATGTTACAGAGTTTTCTTGTCAGTGGGATCACCATGCACTTTGTGGACTTCTGTATTATTTTCTTGTCAGTGGGATCACCATGCACTTTGTGGACTTCTGTATTAGGCTTTTTGGTGCTAAAGAAGAGACTATCTAGGAGTAATGTTAAAAAATGGAACTTTTTGCCTTATAACTTTTTGTGCTCAGAGGCAGGTCTTCTGAAAAACATGTGGAGTCTTCCTCATGCTTGGGATTAGGAGCTGGTTGAGATTCAAAATGGGATGACTGAAATGAGAAGGTGCATATAGCGATCTCAGGTCTAACGTAGTTAAACAGCTTTACAGAAATAGTCTATGCAAGGGAGAGGAAGTTTTCTGAATCCATTTGCTTATATATATATTTTTTTTTTCAAAGGGTGATAGTTCTTGGAGTCCTGTAGGATCCAAAATGGAACTTACTTCCCTCCCACCTTCTTCCAGGGTAGCAGGAGAGAACTGAGCCCTGGTTTTGGCACATACTCATAGGTGAGGTTATCTACAAACATGTTGTAACTACTCTGCTATAATTAGTCCTAGTGCAAGGCAGTTCATCTTCTGGTTTTTAAGTCTCTAGGGCTGGAAGAAAGTTTTGGTGTTTTTGTTTTTTTTGATGGATGGAGTTTTTTCAGTAGGTGCAGTGGTTTCATCTTTCCATTGTGAATATCTCATGCAACTACCATGTTGTAAATGCAAGCAAAATATACATGTTTTAGAGGGTTTTAGCTCTCAAAGTAAGTATCTGCTCTTTGTATTGAACAACTTGTCCCTTATATTTGTCCCATCTTTGGGATCTTACACTGGGATTTAAAACAATAAAAAAAAATAAAAACAACGGCTTCAGAGGAGGATTGCCTGCCTGAAAAGACTGCTCCAGAAATACTTGCAGAATCTAATCAGAATAAGAAACAAAGAAAATACTGACATTACGTGATGTGTGGATTAGATTGGCAGGAAACTGGACCATAGTTAACTTCACTCGTGTACTGAAAACAAACCGAACCCCACACCCACACTGTTGGTCTTAGTCTTTAAAGTTTTGTTGGCAAAGCTCTCCTTTTTATGAGTGGGAAAAAAGTCATACCCACAGTAGACACAGTTATGCTGGCAAAAAACTCCGTGTAGTCTCTGCCAGTTGAATAAAATCCTTTGGCCTATGTATTTTATTTCATCCGAGTAAGAGCCTTGGCTACCTCTTCCCTGCCTCCCCCATCCCTTTTTCTCCAGCCCAGCAGAAACTGCATGTCCACTAGTGGGAATTGCAGAGATAACACTGCCTGGTGCAGTCCCTTTTAAGTGTTGGTAAGCCATTAGAAGAAGCTGCTGTCATCTTGGATCGTAATTTGTTTCAGTAGATAAAGAGAAAAATGCTATCAGAGGAGACAGAGAGATCACTTGGGTGCAGAAATTGCATGAGAAGAGTAATGCAAGTCCTGTCAGGAGTGCCAAAACCTCTGATGAGGTTCCTTGGGACTTGTCAGTCTTCGTGACCCGTCTTAACTTTCTCAGTGACATGGTTTTGCCTGGAGGCAGCAGCAAACCATCAAAATATAACAATATCCTGGTATGACAAGGGGAAGATTTTGGGGGATCTGGGTCTCCCAAAGCTGTCACTGATTGATGCAAGCTATCACCAAGTGGAGGCCACAGTTTTGGAGTGATTTTCTAATTGTTTGTTTTCTTTTTCTTAGAAGAAAAAGTTGCATGGTTTTTGCACACCAACAACTGCTCACGGAAGATAAGAAATTGTAGCAGCCAAAGCTTTAGATTTATTGCTGTGGTCAATTTCCTGTTATTTTTAATAGGATACGGCCCCTCCACTTCCAAACTAGTGAGCTGTATCAAAGAGACTGTATCATGTTTCAAACCATTCTGGCTGTTGGGTCCTGAACACATGCTCACAAACAGGGTCCTGGCTTCCTATGCAACATTTGATCTGGTTTAGCTTTTTTTTTTTTTTGTCTGTGTGTGCTTCCACGGACATGTTTCAGCTCCCTGTTTTGGGGATTTTTAGGAGCTTTTGTTTGGTTTGTTTTGAAGTCTTATGGTTTGAAAAAAGAAATTTGTGTCGAGGTTTGCTCAGTGCATACAGTGGAAAGCAAGAACTACCTGGTTGTCAGGGTGCCTCTGGCCCAGCACTTCAGCATGGGTCACTGCAAGGGTCAGAAATTAGAGAATTCTTGGCTGGCTGCTGGGAGAGAGATTCAGCCTCTGTCCAGTGCCTGAGTGGCTGGAGTAGGGGGAGGAAATCTGGCTGGTAAACTTTTAGCAGATAAAATTTGGGTTAAAAAGCAAGGTTTTAACTGAGGGAAATGAGTTTTGTGTATCACTATTTTCTCTTGGTTAATTTTATTTGGATTATTTTGGCTATTTTAATTAAAAAACCATTTTGAACATTGTAAGTAGCCAAAATACCCCAATGTTCTCATATGTGATAAAAATAAGGAAGCAGAAAATCGAGCCAGGCATTAACAAAGAACTACAGAGAGAGTTAAAGTAGGAAGGTCAGCTGGTCTGTATTTAAAAAGGTTGTGGTAGGACTTTGAGATGGGGGTGTTACTGCCCTGCATGGGATCCAGCATAACTTGCTGGATTTATGCAATGCAATTGTAATTTGGCAAGCTAAATTTGTAACTGTAATTGTTCAGTGGTTATTTCTAGACTTTATAGTAAATTTCAAAACTGCCTTTTAAAAAAATGCTTTGTTAGTTTGTTTTTCAGACCTTTTGTTTTTTGCTGGCCTTGGGTGGTTACTTTGTCCTCAGCCCATCTATGTAAATTTTAGTAGTATTAATGAACAATGAGGTTAATTTTAGTTATGTGTATTTTAATGTTTTTTTAAACCAAGATAATTAACTGCAAATCTGATTAAACAGGAGGTGCACTTCTGAACAATATTTTATCGAACTTAAGGCCAGGGAGATATATCTCTTAGGATTTAACGTTATCAGTGTCTCAGTTTGAATTTTTGGTGTCCATCTTTAGAGAGTCACAAGCCCTGTCATACTTTTGACATAATCATATTTCAATTATTTTTAATTTCTATGTCCTTCTGGATAATATTCTTTTGCTTTCTGTTAATGATATTGTTAACAAACAAAAACAAGCATTTAGGATCATCCCAAAATCACTAATTTGATTTCTGATTAAATTTGTGGTTGGTACAATACTGTAGGGAGTTTCGACAAGTAAGAGCTGGGGAAGGAAAATAAACATAATTTCCAAGCTCAGATGACCTGGAAAGTTTAAATACAATTCAGCATGCCTTGAGGACTGGTAAACTTTTGTCTGCTGGACAAGAAATCAGAAATGTGAGGCAGGTTTCAATTCCGAAGGTAAGATAGCGGTTGTTTTAATGGATCCTAGTTAACAGGATATTTGAAGAATGAAAGTGTTTTATAAATTGCATAATACAGCCTGAAAGTGTACCTGAATTACAAAGCTCGTTCATAATTGAAAATAGCTGGCTAACTCAGTTGCTAATTAGACTGTGTGTAATTCTGAGGAATCATATTCTGAGAAATAAATTTTTCTGGTAGTGGAGACTAGTGAGTTTTACTGAGCAGACTGCTACTGCCTTTAACAGCTGCTGAAGATAAATATAAGGACCTTTTCATATCTTGGTTTTGGTGTCAATATTCCAGCACTGACACTCCATTTGTAAGGAAAGTCTGGCCTTTTGGTCCAGAAGCCATGACATACAGGGTTTTTTTGCATTTTCTCTTTTTAGATCCTTGCCTTTCTTTATTTGGACCTCTTCACACAGACCCAATATGTGCTCTAATGAACATAAATATCTACCCTTAAAGGTTTCTGTATGTTTATGATATTGTCTAAAATTAAAATTAAAGAAAATCAACAGAAATCCAAGCATGAATTATTTGTTTTTACAGTTAGAATGGGAAAAAAATTATGCTTAGCATCCAAAATATTTTATACAGCGCATCTCCAAACATTTTCTATAGCTTTGTGTCAATGGAAACAGCATTCTCCACAGAAGTTTTTGTGTTACCCATTCATTTTTTCTAATTTTTAAACTACTATTTTATTTCAGAAAACTCTTTTAGTAGTGTCCTAAGCTTCCCTGTTAAATCACTTGCTCCAACAGGTCTTTTGGGTGCTTCCAGTGTTCCAGAAAATATACATTTATGTCCAGGTATTTTTTTTTTTGAGAACTGTGATTTTTCTTTTCTCTTAGGGGAAAAAACAAAACAAATTTCAACTCCCTCTTGGATTTTTTTTTTTAAATGTATTTTCTTTGAGATGTTCATAGTGCATTTCACATGCTGGATTTTACTGTTTTTTGGTTGCAAGAAGTATAATTTATGATGGATGTGTGCTTGCGTGCAGTAGAACTGTCTAGCTCTCTGCTTCAGATTATAGACAGGAAAATCTCCCTTTTCAGTTTTTGAAGACTTCTGGACAAATTCTGTAAGCCAAAACCACAATGACTTGGGAAAAGCAGTGTATAAATTACATGCAGATGTTACAGTTCCTCTTTATAGTCATCATAATGCCAGTCTAAGTGCTTACCAACGTGACATAGGGCTTGACAGTGGTTGTTAAAGGCTCTAAAGGCGTTATCCTTCCCAAAGCTTTTCCATTTTAGAAAAATTAGCTTATCAAGTGGGCAGTAAGATGTGATGGCTTTAACTGTAGCCTGTTGATTTCAGATGCAGAGCCCACAAAAGCCTTGTTTTCCTCATGGGCACTTGCCCAACTCAGTCCTTACTACACTGCGCACGTCACGTACTGTCATAGTTCCTTTCCGTATGACTTGAAATAACTATTTGTTTCTTACCATCTTTTTTTCCTGCTGCTGGAGCAGGAGAACTGTTTGTCTTTCTAAAATTAGATATCCATGGATACATATAATATTTTTCTCTGTTTAAAGCTGGCAGTTTAAACTGCACATGGAAAAGTGTTTCACTACAAGTCTGCATGCAATTCTTCATTTACAGGAGAATAAAATGTTACATGGAATATTTCACTCTTTGTTCTGTAGAAGGAAAACAATACTTATAGAAGCACATTTATACTAACATCTATAGCCAAAGTCTTCCTCTGTTTTCATTCTGCAGTATTCAGGGTACCACCCTATGAAGAGAAGCTAACTATATATGGGATACTCTAAGGCACATAATTTTAATACCACTTGAGAGCTTTTATATCATTCCTATATTGTTTCTGCAGCTGAAAGAAGGTGTTGAAACCTCTTCAACTGTGTGGACCATTATTTAATGTAGGTCTTCTTGCCTGAATGTCTCCCTTCATTTCTCAAGATCCCAGACAGTCTTGTCATGTTTGTAAATTCTTAAGACTCTACAGGTAGTGGAAATTATGTAGTACATTATTACTTTTCTTGTCTGTAGAAGTAGTGATTTTTTTTTTTTCCAGAACCCCTTAAGATGCATAAAGACTGTTCCAGGGAAAAGCAAGGTGAGAAACTGGGAGGCAATTTGATGTCTATGGTTGTAGGAAGCTTTGATTCTAGAATGTGGTGTTTCACTTTGCTTACTCTTTGGAACTACTGTAATATTTGTGTACAGATGACAAAAATATATCATTCTCACTTCTGTGAGGTACTAGATGATAGTAATATGCAAATGTGAACTTATTTTTATCGAACGATATAATTGCTCTCATCTGTTGTCTGAATAATAACTCACATAAAAGGATGAGCCTGACTGTTGAAAATTGGTAGTGAGTGGTTATGTTGGACCTCTCTACTGAAGGAACTAAAACATAAATTAGGGCTGAGGTGGTTTCTAGATTTCTTTTTGATCAGTAGGATGAGACCCAGATTTTTGTGCTTTTTGCTTTGAACACAAGTTTGGTGAGTTAGAATTGCTTATTACTAGCTTTTTACAAAAAAAAAAAAAAGAAAAAAGATGATGAATTTTGATTGCAGTGGAAAAAAATGCAGCCTGAATAGGCAAAGGATTTTAGAAATTTTTTTACAAATCGGACAACAGCTGGAAAGTTTTTTTCCTCCCCCCCCTTTCCTATCTGCATTAATAAAATGTTTTCTCTGCTCTTTGCTTATCTTTGCCAATCTTTTGTCTTTTTCTCCCTACCTTCTCTCCGCTTTATGCCAGTGATGTTTTCTCCCTCCTCTGCAAATTAAATTCTTGCTCTAATTTAAAAAAAAAATAAAATAAAAAATTTGACCTTTTTTCCTAGTGTCAGGCTGAATACTTTCATAGGTCGTGATAATGAGGTGTTGCAGTTTGAGCCTTACTAACAGGCAGAACATTGTTTAGCCCAGTGACCTCAAGGAGGATCCTGCAATATGAACTTGGTCTTGTGGCTCTACTAATTTATTTTTTTAATTTCCATTGTGAAAACATGATACTAGATTTTGTGCTGTCCTTGTCAGAAGACATATATGTGCCAGTGCATACACCCTACTGTCAGTAAAGTGATTGGTTTTCTTGAATGTTTAGAGATGGTAACGAAGGGTTTTGAAATCTGTCCATCATGGGAAGGGGGTGTCAGGACGCTACATCCCCAAGCTGGCTCACATTTCCTCCAGTAAAAATTGAAGATATCTGTCACTTTTAAGGGTTTAATTCACTGCATGTTATTTATGGCACAGCTGGATTGCTGATTTCAATAGCCATGAACAGCTAATGCTGTGTCCTGCGGGAGCAGGAGCTGGTGGGTCAGATAGGATAACATGGTTAGAAGGAGGAACAAATCCTTTTATAGCATGGTGCTTTATGGTCCCCAGGTCCCCAGTGACACTTCATTAGAAAATTAATGATGATTGATTTCCTCTACCAGTACACCTGGTGGAGTAGAAGGATCACAATAAGAAACAGTCCTGGACTGTCTTTTAGATTTTATTTTTTTTTTTTTTTGGTGACTGTTTGGGATCTCATCAACCTTCTTTCTGTGAGGGTTTCTTTTGGATTGTGCTTTTTCCTTTTCCTCTCTTTTACCTGTTAGCTTTTCTTCAAAACTCCTTACTCTTTCTTGATGTTATGATATTTTTCAGTATTAGTGTTCCAAGTGAATGCTAGGCCTTGTGATTCTAATAGTTTCATATTATTTTTGACATAAACCATAGTATTAAGGGCCAGCTATTTTTTACTCTGACTTTATATACCCAAGCTTTGGAAAAAAGACTGAAAAAATGTAGCAGTTTGATGTTGGGGTATGTAATCAGTGATTGCCAATGAAGACTGGTATTATGAAATCCCATAAGGATATGACTGTATTCCATCACATCTTCTTGATCTGCAACCAAAAAGAAATGTGAAGGTATTTGAATCGTCATTAAGCACATTTTGTGTTTCTTGCTTCCAGAAACTTTATAAAAATAGCCAGGTATAATAACAATAAATTCATTATTCTTACAAGGATATCCTGAATTTGACATGCCAGTATATGACTGAACTCTAGTCTTACTGAAAAATGGAGGATGTTTTGAAGACAGCCCTTCAGAAGGATTCTCCTATTTATGCTACGTGAATGCCTGCGTTATATTTAGGCACTGAAAATACTTTTGGACTGAGTGTCCTGTATTCTGCAATGGGGGAGTGGCTGGGGAAGATATGAGCTGTTCTTTTTTTTTTTCATGAGGATACTTAAAACTCTTTTCCAGTGATCCTGTTCCCTCTTAGAGAGTCATGGCCTGAACTCTGCTGCCTCCAGTCTCCCTCCTACAAGAGCAGGTTATAAACCCTCCTTATGCTGAAGTGCATGACAGTGGTTTATCCTGCAACCATAGCTTTTATTTAGCTGAAAGAGAACACTTTAATTCTGTCCCAATTGAGCTGGTTACCTTCCAAACCAAAGCAAGGCAACATCACCTCTTCATGATGTCTACTGTGTAGGGGACTTGATTTCTTCTTTTTTTTTTCCTTCTTAAGTAAACCCTGTATGAACTTGGAACTGGAGAACTGAAGGTCTTGAGTCAAATTTTGTATTTTTTTTATAGTCTATCAGTACAAAGAGGAAAGCAGAGCTGGTGCTATCTCTGAGCTGAATTGCACTTCACAGCCACAGACAATAAATTGTAGGAGTTTCTCATTCCGTACTCTGCATGTTGTTTATAATAGCTTTATCTGTCACTTCATCCCTGGCATCAGTTCTGTAAATAATTACCCTGTGACCCTTTGGTCCTTAGTAATTCTTTCAAAAGCACAGCTAATCATTTTATAAAAGAGGCAGACCAGTTAATTCTTGGCAAGTTTGTCCTGGAGCCTAGTATATGGAAATGGAAATGATGAACTTTAACAGTAATAAACAGCTTGGGTGGAACTGCTGTGAGGTGGCCACTTGGTGGGGAGTGCTTCCCTTTTCCCTTCCAGTGACACTGTTGCCTTGTATGTGGTAGATGTTGCTGTAAGGCAGCATCATGCATCATGGTTTGGTCTGCTCCATTTTTTTCATCACATAAAACAATTTAGTATTCCATGATTACAGGAATTTGTATTATCACAGACTTGTCTTTGTGGTCAGTTGTTGAATAAGATGCACACTGGCATCACATTTTCATCTGCAGTTTGATTTCTGTTCTACCTGTTGCCATTCTGCACTGGTTCTAGAAAGGCTGTATTTGGGAACGTGCCTCACTCCCACACTGCATCAGTACAGGTTAACTGATCTCACAGGAGTGGTGGCCACTTAACAGCACTTCAGAAGGCATGAGTGTCTTCACAACTGCCAAGGACAGATTTTAGTTTAAGCCAATCCCTACCTCCACATGGCATTGCCTACTTCTGCAGTAGAGCTGGGGACTGTGAAATTTAATTTCCTCCTTCAAAGTGGATGTAAATATAACATTTCTGGCTATCCGTCTCACAGGCTTGCTGTGCTAAATCATTTAGCTCCTTTAAGACATGAGTGCAGTCTGTAGTCCATGTCCACATTAAGCCACAGAGGAATGTGAATATCAGGCTTCAAGTTAAAGAAATGAAATGCTTCCAACTTGCTAACCAGAGACAGGATTACAGGGAGAGCTGTGCCACATGGGTTTTCTCCACTTGTTTTTGTTGCTTGTTTCTTCTCTTACTTCCCTCTGTGTTGCAGTTAAGCTGAGTGTAAATGTTAGGGATACCTCATCACCTTAGAATTCAGTGAGCCCGTTTATGTGATACCAAACAAGATAACATTATCCATACTGAGAGATGGTTTAACTATTTTTTATCTTGCTCCAGCTTCTTCTGTTCTGGTGTTTAAGTTTTGTACTTAGAAGAAATAAATTTACATAATCTATATATAATATTTTTTTGTTTGCCTGCATTCAATAGAACTTCAATGGCCACTACAGTGTATCCAGTGTATCCAGGCCTATTTGTGCCATTTTGATACAAACATACAGTAAATACACCTACCTGTGGTTGTACAGAAGATGTTTTGATTTTGTGCAATTTGTGTCTAGACCTAGGTTTTTTTAATAAATTGTGCAATTTAAGTTTGGAGTAACCTTACTACTTTTCATTTGAGAACTAAAAGTCAACCTAACTCTTCTGTTTTAAAGCTAAATTGCTTGTAAAGAACAGCAGAACAAGACAATTTTAATGTTTGATGTAATGTTTTTCTCTCTCTCCATTTTAATATACCAATTCCCCATTTTAATTACAAAGTCTATTATGTGAGCTACAGAGGGTCACAAGCTTACAAGTCACTTTTGGTCTTTGTTGCTCCAGTCATATGCTAAAATGTTAACATAAAAATGGATTAATCTGAGCAAGAAATAAAGATTATTTATTTTAAAGAACTTCTCAGCTCATGATGAAGTAAAATTTTCTACAAAACAGTATTTCACTCTGAAGTGTTACAAGGCAACTACCTTCTCTAACAGGGTTGGTTAACAAGAATTAGGCTATAATCTCATTAAAAGTTAAGAACCTCAAGTATGATTCTGAATAAAGCTATCATCATATGTAAAGGGTGAGTATTTTGTCCAGACTCATGGGGAAAGGTAGTAAAGTGATTATTGAAGCACTGTTAGGAAAGGTGAACAAAGAATGGCATGGCACAGTTTTTAGAATTTATTACAGTGTGTTTGTATATAAAGCTGCAACATGTATTTTATACTCCAAAACTAATACAGTTTTACTCATCTTCAGTGCTCTAAAGTAGAATTAATGACAAATAATATGTTGGAGAAAATAAGCAGTCAATCTAAACAGATCTATTACAGCACTGCTACAACTAAAAAAGGAAAATTACACTTTTGTACAGTGAAAGACTGGGGGGTTATAGTATGTACAATTTCTTCCTTTGTCAATGTAATTAGCAACACTTATTGGAATCCTGTGGAAGTAATTTCGTGATTTTTTTTTTCCTCCAAGCTCCTTTGAAAGCTTTTGAAAAACATACTAGTGCTGAAGGATTCATATTGATGGCTTGAGTAGTGTTTGAGGTGTGTGAGAGTTTTCCTGTTAAAAATTATTAGAAAATAAAAAGACATTGGTTGTTCATAATATTTCAGTTACTGCATGCTGTCCAACTGTGTGATACCCAGGTAATTGTTTTCAAATCTTGTTTATCAATATGATCTGCTACAGAGATGAAGGAAAAATGCAGAGGGCTGCTCACAGAGAGGGGTCCTTTTGTAGCCTAGTAATTCTGAGACACTGGTCAAAGAAGTCAGTCACTTCAAAGAAGGCTCCCCCCTAGCCCCCTCCTTTTTAGCCATAAATCTTACTTCTAAGTATTTTGACTGTTTCAGTCTAGTGTTTAAGCCCACACAGTGGGCACTGGAAAATAATCCTTTAATACAGAAAGAAAAGTACTATTAGCTCATTTCCGGCAGCTATTCTGTATTTCAGATGAGGTGTTTTGCTGTCGAAACAAATGCAGTTATTCACAGACTGTGGCTGTGTGATTTACATCAAGGCCTATATTCAGTAAAGATAACAGATTTGCTTTCTTCATGCATGTACCCACAATATAATCCTCCTTTGATACAACTTGAAGGAATTTTCTCAGCATTTTGTAGCGTCGATGTTTTAACGCATTAAGTAGTGGAGAGGCTTTTTTCCATGCAAGTTCAAAAGTTCATGTTATGATCTTGTATGAAGTATCTACTTGTGTAACTAAATGTGCCTGGTTGTGTTTTGGGATTTACAGTGTGCATGCATTTTTAATTGTATTTTTCTTCTCTCTCTCCCCCTTATCCCTTTTTCTTCCACCCCATCACGCTTGGCTCTCATTGCTTGTCTGCAGCCACTTTTCCTCCATTACATTACCCCAGTTCATTATCTAATATGTGAATGGGCCTAATTGAGCCTCTCCAAGAGAGTGGACCATTGCTCCAAACTTCAGAGAAACTGAACAAAGTTTTATTCTTACTGTAAGCCTGCAGGTGTAGGTCTTGCTTCAATTGATGCTGGTCTTGTTACTGACATCAGTGGGAGCAGCACTGGAGTTCGTTCCTGCAAGGAAAAGGACAGGTTTGCAGTTCAGAATGGCCACCACATTGTTTACACTTGATGTGTTGCCAGTTGAGTGCTTCTTGTTCATCTTTCCCCTCTCCCCTCAATTGTACCCTCAGAATTCTTTGGATTTTCAAGACAGACTTTTTAAGAAAACATTTTCTTTCCTGGTGATCTAAGGAATCCGCATATGTTGAGACCTCCTAATGTTAAACAGATACCTTTTTGACTTTCTGAAGAGTTAGAGGTAGTATGCTACATTTTGGAAATCTCTAGTTATAATCCAAATTTTCCCAGTTTTGAAAGACTTTATTTTATATATATATATATATCTATATACATAGATATATATGTTAAAGGAAGTGAAGAAGAATGAAGTGTACATAAGCATGACCACTGTTTGAGTAGAAATTGTAAAAACTCAGTTGTATAAGCTGTATTAAAATCAGAAGAAGGGCAGAAGCAGAAATATCACACCTTTATTAAATGCACAGGACCATATTTTGCTTCTGTAACACACCTTTCTGGCAGGGTCTCAGCTGAGAGCAGAATTGTGTAAATCTGGGTACGAAGCTTCCAGTCTTGATCTGACACCAAAGCCACGTAATGAGCTCCAGGAAGATCTTTCAATCTTACAGGCATTGTGGTTATTTGCTTCCTAATCTCCAAGTGCTCTCTTGTCATTGTTCCATTGCAGAATCCCAGTACAGAAGTGAAACTGCACCCAACTCTTGAGAATAGATACTTTTTCCGTTAAAGCGGGATAGGTGATGTTTGAATTTCTGTGTCTTTTTAACCAACTTTTTATTGCGTTATTTAAAATTACACATCAACGGGCACCAGTTTGTACTAGTGGATGTTTAGCTAGTGTAAATGCTCTGGGGTATATAATTTTACTTTCTATCTGATACTTGCTTCTGTAGGAGCAATTCATCCTGCTATTCATGTTATCTTGTGTTTAGAACTTTTTAGTTTGACTCATATCTTTGTAACATGAGAGAATAATGAAATATGCTGTAAGTTTTTCTGTGGTTTTTATGAAGCATATAATTCACTGTTTTTACAATGTTTTTGCATGCCTATCAGTTGTATTTAGCAAGAAATGCAACCCCTTAAAATCACTGTAGCTCCATCAAGTTTGGAGTTGAAAACCTTTCAGAAAGGTCACTAACTGGAAGGAAAAGTAAATGGCACTGATACTATGTTGCTACAGGTTGTAGCCAGTAGGCATAAAATAGGGACAAAAAGTAAAGAATCCTGTCAAATCTTCTCACAGACTTTTAAGTCACTTGAATATAATGGATTTTAAATAGTTGTCCCTTACAACAATGGTTAGGTTCTCCTGATCTTTGATTACTAGGAAATGTTTAGTGAAAATGTAGGCTGCAGGACCTCATGCCTTTTCTGAAGGGTGGCACTTGGAGATGAAGTGTAGTACCAGGTTTAAAAGAAAGATGTGCCAAAATACCAGAATGCTGGTCTCACTTCTCTTCTGAATGGTTTGTCCCATGTAGGAAACATAATGCATCCAGATGTTGCAGTATTAACTCCTCTTATGGACATTCAATTACAGAATGCTTTTTATTTTTTGGGGGGGGGGGGGGGAGGGGAGGAGAAGAGGGGAGGGACCTCCCCCCCCCCCCGAAAAAATTTGTGCAATTTGAATCAACTGGCTATTTCAGGGAAAGCAACTTGTATTCTGAAGTAGCTTTGCCATAGAGGAATAATGGGAGTGTGTTCTGGGGAGTTCATTTGCCTGCTGAGACCAGGACCCTTCCCGGGGCTATGATTTCACAAGGTGCTCAACTGACCTGACTAACTGCTGTCAGGGCAGAATTGCTCTTATTCTTCCTTCTCTGAGCTGTGTGGTTCCTCTCTTCCCTGTGCCGAGTGAGCTACTCGTTCTGGGCCCCACTGTGAGCTATTTAAACTCACTAACCAAGCTGAAAAGGATCATATTCTTTTATTAAGTCAGGAAGGTGAAGTGCTGAAGCCAGGAGGAGGTCCCAGCAGATTTCCAGAGCTGACATGAGCTGTAGCAGTGTGCTCTGGAATTAAGGGAGGGGGAAGAGAGCAGGACCTCCCTTCCATTCCCAGCATTAGGCAGCTCTTAAATGAGATTGGCTCAGGTACAAAACTGCATCCTGGGACAGGTGCTATCCTTAGGCACTCTTGGCTGTGTCTTATTTGAGGTCTTGGAATACCATAGCCAAGGTGTGAGAGGATTGTAAACGGTTAACTGCTGTACCCTGCAGACCTAAACCCTGTCATGACGGGGAGGTGGAGCTACTGCAGACACCTGGCATAAACAGGCAGCATTTCCTGTTTGGGAAGGAAAAGTACTGGAGTCTGGCATTTTGATTTTTTTTTTTTTTTTTTTTTTTTTGCAACTTTGGAACACAAAGTTCTACAAAGTGAATCGTAACTCTACCTTCATTACTGATATTATGTGCATTAAAACTAATCACAATGGCAATGCAAGCATCATGTAGATATGTTACTTTATGCAAATGCTACTCCTAACTTTAATGCTTAGACTATCTCAAAAAGAGTCCTTCATCAGTTGTTGCCTTAGAAAGACCTGTTCAATTGCTGAGGATATTCTGGAGCGATGAGTAAGGAAGTAATGAATAAGGTGCTAATTTGCAGTTTGGGAAGTCCACATCTTTTCTTTGATAAAACTGTGTTGGACACACTAGCTGAGACCTATAAAAGTACTTGGTACTTGTGGACTTTGACACAGAAAAGTACCTAGGTGCTGCCTGATAGATTGGTATGCACAAAACTGCATAGTTCTGTGGATGCCCAAGAAAGGTGTTTTTACATAAAAAGTGTGGTGCTTCAGCAGGAGACATGAGGAGGGAATAACAACAGGTGCACATACAAAGGTCTATGTGCTTCAGAGTCAGTGACTATGTACTCTCATGGGTATTGCAACAAAGGAGAGGAAAGGGTAGAATTCTAACTGGTCCCAATTGAAGTTGTTGTTTTGATTTTATTTAAACCTCTCTAGACATTTTATTTGGACTACTGAAAGCAGAATCTGACCCAAGTTGGATACAGTGAAAACACATGACATTTTAGATAAAAAAAGATCTTTTACAGCAAGGATGGATCGACTGGAGACCGGAAGTTTTCCTAGAAATGGAAGGCTGTGATTGAATTGGGAAAGTAGAAATGCTAACTGAGATGGTTTTTTGATCCTTGGCCACTGCATATTGTTGTCTGATGACTCACAGTAGTAGTAACAGTAGCAATTGTCTTCTGAGTTCAGTGTCCTAGAAAAGCCATGGCATCTATTCATGCACACAGGTATGGGATCTCTAGATGCTTAGAGACTGTGCAGGGTATTATAATGGTTATAAAATGAAATAAAATCATAATTTGACTCCTTTTCCAGAATGCAGAGGTGGGAATGTTAAGTTTTGTTGCTATTTGTATTAGGGGAATATTCAAATTCCCTCCCACCCCTACAAGAATTTTTAAGGATTTAAATGCTTGAGGATGAGGTCCATGTCTTGCCAGGAACTGTATAAACAAGTAGTTGAAGTCAGTGGCCTTGCAGCAGAAGACTCGTATTATGTAACGGTTAAAACCCCCTTTCATCTGTCCATAGATAAATTTGACTCCTGAGAGTTAATCAGGCTTTATGGGAATTCCACCCATAACTGAGTAGGATACAAAACTGGGTGGGATACAGACACTTTGTTGGGCCCAGAAATACTCCTTGCCATGCTCTACCTGCATGAAACTCTCCCATGACAGCAATCAAAGGAGAGAAAGCTGGGTTCGCAGGGAGAGATTTCCTCCTCTAGGCAGAACTCAACTAGATGGAGATGGATTATGTCAGATGTCTTGTCTCCCATACGCTGTTATTTTTATTCTTCCCTAAAACTGTAGGCCAGTGTACCACTTGCAGCCTACATCAAATGCTGTGGTGTCACACCCAGCCCAGGGTTACATACTTCTGTTAGGTGTGCTGCTGCTCCTGCAGTGCTAGAGGAATGCTGGAGGGGTGCCATGTGCTGTTGGTAAATACAGGCTGCAGTTTGACAGTAATTGCTTTCTTCCTGGAGTTTCAGAAATTATGTACAAAAGCAAATGAAGTGAGAGGAAAGCATTCTGCTTTAAGTGCATTTCATATCAGACGCTATTTTTATTTATTTATTTATTTATCCTCCTTTGAATGTAGTACAGTCTGTACCTGTTGTCTGTAATAGAGGAGCAAGTCACGTACTTGGAAATGTCCTGGGAGTTATTTTCGCCTCAATTATTTATAAGCCTTTCTTCTCTCCTGGCCTTCAAATAAATTTAAAGAAGCAGGAGAATGCCCAGTGGCTGGAGCAGTGCCCTTTACCTCACAAAGCAGTTTCTGCTGTATGGCCTCTTCCTCATAAAACACCTAGTGGCTTCCCTTGCTCCCTTCAGTCTCTCTTGTTTTAAAACTACTAACAAACAAAAATCTGGCCAGCCCCAGCTGACTTTGGAAGAGCTAAGGAAGAATTTTGTGTATTTCTGGCTTCTTTTGGTTTTAGGTTTGGAAAATGTCTAAAATATTCATTCATTTGCTTTTTGTGTACTGGTGGTTTGACCTGATTTCACTGTAAGGTCTCATTAAAAAAAAAAAAAGGTTTCGGAAATCACAAATTTTTATCTGCATCAGGTAATTTAGATCCATAGGGAAAGTTTATATTCTGTGCAGAAACTAACAAAGTTTTCTTAAAAATCAGAAGCGATTCTGTGTTGCATATCACAGTGTGAATCTGACCTAGTTCTTCATGCAGGACTGGCCAGTGAAGGAGGCGGATTGCTCATAGTAGGTAGCAGTAACAGATTAGCCTTTTCTTCCCTAAACAATTACAGCTGTGTCATCTGCAGCCTGAAGGTGTTTGGTACCCAGCACTGTGCTTGGGAGATATTCTTGGTTGTACGAGGTGTGCATTTTTTTCCTGCCTCTGGATATGGGAAGAACAGTATTCTGATGTTGAACAATGAAGGAGTGGTACTTTCTGAAACCCCTTCTGTACAGGGAAGGATTTTTTGCAAGACTGATCAATGATTCCTCCTCTCCCACCTTGCAAGGTGCAGTAGTGTTATGGAGAAATCAAACACTATTGGAGGGATCCATACCTCCGTGTCTGCTGCCTTTACACAGACAGTATGCTGGTAAGGCTTTCAAGCAAAGTAGAGAATGAGGTAGCTAAGAGTGTCCTGAGCTGAGACATACATGGTTTACATCAGGCCCATCTTTAAGCTGGTTTTTAGTGAAAGATGTTAGGAGAACTTATATTGTGCTTGGCATGAGATCATGGATTAAAGGTTTGGTTTTATTCTGTGTCAAATTTTTTTCATTCTTTATTCTATTTTGCCACCTTTGGTCTTCCCTATTCTACAGCCATTGACTTTATCCATATGGCTTTTTTAAGTAAATAACATTTTTTGGTACGATTCCAATATCTATGATAGCAAAGGGGCTGGCTCATTGTTCGTTGTTTCCTTGGTGTCCTGAAACAGAGGAATATTAAACTTTACCAAGGATCCACTAAGATATTGTATCTCTTTGTCTTCGTACTGATGAAACTGCATTTAGGATAGATGCTTTCTCAAAAAGCTGTTTTGATTTTTACATTTTGTACACGATGTTTGTCATCAAACTGTTCCAGGAGAGATATTTTGCAAAATGGAGCCTTCATCTCAGATGAGCATGCACTGGAAGGAGTTAAAGATTTAAAATACAGTCAGAGTGTAGAGCTGGCCTGGTCCCGCACCTGTGAACGATGTTGCCTTTTCTGGCTCTCAGTGCACCTGCGTGCCTCAATGGCCCTGACCAGCCTCATCTGGGGCTTCCTCCCCACCCTCTGCCCACGGGTCTGGGACAACCATTTCAGATCAGCCTCTTCCTAAGTTGTGTGGCAGATCATCCTCCAGCTTTGTCTCCTCATGCTGGAGCCCCCTGGACCTGGTTCAATGCAGGCCGTGCCTGGGGCTCCCGATGGACCCGTTTGCAGCACCCAGCTCTGCTTGTCAGCTCATCCCCTATAAGGCTGTGCTGTGATGGGTGAGGACACTGTCCTGCCAGGGTCACCCTTGGCTCCAGCTCACCCCCCGTGCATGGCTGCCCTGTTCCTGCTGTTCCTCGACTGTGCCTCTACTTTTGTACAGCACTGGCATCAGCACATGCCTGTCTAAGCATTGCAAAAGTCTGTCTGTCAGACCACTACTTTCCAAGACACTGAGAGTGTTACTGCCATGTTTTTGTTTTTCAGAGGGACCCTATTTCAACTTTTGATTTGAGGTTTTACTTTTGAATTGATATTCATATCAGATAATAGTGATGGCTTGCTTATAGATGGTTAGATGGGCAGATAACTTGTATGTGCTTCTTCAAAGCATTTTTTTCTTTTTTTCTTTTTTTGTAGCTGTTTTCTGAGAAATGGTTGAGGGACTTAAGCTTTCTTGTGTATTTTGTATGCCTGAAAAGTATGTACTTAAAAAAAAGGAATTTCCACTTAGCACAGTGTTTAAATTCCAAAACTTATGTTCTAGCTAAGAACTTTGTTTAATTCAGCACACTTCTTGGAATGAACTTAATTCGCAAAGAGCAACTGATACTCAAAGTTGAAGGATGGCAGTGGGAGGTAAAGAAAGAATCCAAAATAATGAAAACACTGAACAAAAAGAAAAAACAAACAAAAAATAAACAAAATTTTTAAAGAGCCCAGTCTAATTTCTCTTCAAACTTGTCACGTCTGCCTCTTTCACAGCTGAAACACTCTTAATAGAAATCCTTTGTTAAAATTAGGACAGGTTCATGGTTATCTGATAAGCTTTTTATAGGCTTGCCTTAGTTTCACTGGTTTTGTTTTGTTTAAAGTGGAAGTGTGAGTCTGAGAAAAGGAGCGTTGTGAACACCTGCACAGTTGGGCTAACTTGGTTAGGGACATTGCTCCTCCTTGGCAACCTTTAATTTGGGAAAGGAGATTCTCTAATGGAATCTTTCATTTGGAAGACCAAAACACTTCTGTCTTTCAACAACATCACCTTTTTTTGATCATCTACAAAATAACTATGAGTAAAAATGAATGCTTCTGATGCCTTTAGGATGATACAAACGTTACAGAACCTTGTTTACTTTAGGAGTCTGTGACCAGAGCCTTTGATATCTTATCTAGTAATCTTACCAGAAAACCTAAGGAAAAGTTGGTCAGACATCCAGAATGTGTGTAAACTGAAAACTTAGACACATACACTGAATTGAGAATTAATAGTTGTCATAGGCTGGGCCAATCTGAGCTGGTTTAAGTGTTCCTACTGTTACCATTCCAATTCATACTTTAACTGGAAACTAATTTAAGTGTGACATTTTTTGTGAGAGAGATGTCATTGGGCATTCACAGATGTTTAAGTGAAATGAAACAATAACCCCATCTATATATTACACAAAGTGTGTCCATTAACCCATTTGTACATCTGCAGTTTTAGGAAATGGTGGTGGCCGATCGCCCTCAGCAGAATTAAGGGAAAACTCATGTTACTTCTCTGCCTTTGAAAAGCGGGGAAAATACTGGCCTTGTTTCCCTAAGGGTATGATACAATTTAGAGCAACATATTTGCAATCCATATCAACATTTCTGTTATACGGGAATTGGTGAGTTTGCACACATGCCTTCTGGGGCAGCTTGTCTGGCAATAGCTGTAGTGTTCGATGTGCCTGGCCAGCGAGGCCAGTCACTTGGGTTTTTTTAACTATCATTGGTTTCATCTTTAGGCTACTACTAACTGTAACTACAATTACTGTAAAGAAAATGACTTATGCTCTGCAAGGATATGTGTGCAACTTACAGTAATGAAAGATAAGGGTTTTTTTTGAACTGAATTGGCCAGCTAAAACTCTCCATATGTCCAACTTAAAATAGTCTGCAAAGCCAGAGCCTGAAAAAAAATTCTGTTCCTGATAAGATGTAGTCCTCCACACCCTTCCCTCTCTGTAATTTCCTTCCGTTCTTCCCACTTTACAAATCCATGCTGTAATTTCAGATAGGTTGGTCAGCATGGTGATTGGCAAATAGTTGGCAGGGGTTAAAGCTGTAACCTGGCCTGCACGTTTTAGTAGATAGGTCTGAAGCCATTCTCCTGAGCCGTGTTGAACAAGCTGGTGAATGTTTGTTTCAATTCCTTTTCTGTGAGTCATGACTAACACATCCCTGCCTCATCAGATTGTTGTGAGGATGTATTTATGTGTCTTTGATGGCTTCTGATGTTACAGCAATGCAAGGTATAACAGCTATCTCATGCAATTGTGTGAAAATAATATATTATGTCTGTACCCATGAAAGTTAAAAATGGGAGATTAAACCACAGCCGCTAATTTGATAGGTTTGTTTGCACTTCAGTCAAGTAGCACGTGCCCCTTCTCAAAGTCTCTAGGCTTTTCTCTGGTGGATTTAGTAGACTACCAGGGTAGTCACACACCTTACCAGCGAAAAGTTTTGTGGTTTTCTCTTTGGTTTTTTTTTTCCGTTTTGCTTGTGTTGCTTTAACACCCTAATAAATGCCAAGTTATAGAGACTTTGGAAAATACGTTTTATGAAATATGTGATAATTATTTTTCTAGTGTAATGATAACCACTGTAGTCAAATGGGCAGCTTTTAAAAATCTCCATAACAACGACATTCAGTAAAAAGTGAAAACAACTGATCTGTGCAGTTCCATGCCAAAGGATACATGTGGGCAATGTACTATCTCTTTGAAATGTCATCTTCAGCTAAATGATGCATACTCTGCTGGCAATGCCTTCCCTTGCTTCTCTTAAGTAGCAAGGAAATGGAATCTAGTTTTTCATTTGCAGTACTATTTGTTAAGAGAAATGGACTTTTAAATGCCAGTATTTAATGTTCCTCCATTTCTTTCTCCAGAATGTTTGTATAAAACCAGGAAGGCTTGGTAGCAAGTAATTTCCTTTTTATTTCATTCTTCTCAGCACATAGAAAGCTGGTTGTGTCAGTGCAAATGCTTTCTTTTAGTTTAGCTTGAACCTGCTCTTAACTAAACTTTTTGCTTTGTTTTGTTTTAAAAGAAGTGGATCTCACTTTGTTATTATTTCTGTATCTCTAGTTCTTCTGTCTAGTTGGTGTTTTGGCTCAACAGTTGCATATGTCCCTGACAAATTCTAGGAGTATTAGTTAGAAGCAATATCTAGAATATGTGTTCTCTTGCTCCCACTCGGTGTTATCCTGGTCTCTGACAGCTGTGTTCCTGCAGTTACTCATTCCACCTGAAAGTGTGAAATGCAGAATTGCTTTGGAGCTGGAAGTGAGCAAAATGCCAGGGATTGCCTCAGAGGAGGCTTCTCTGAAATGGCTGAGATGCTTCTTGCTTTTCATATGCATATTTTAGGTTTGATTTTTTCAGAGGTGCTGAGTGCCTGCATTTCCTGCTGACTGATGACATCCTTTCTTCTTTCAAAATCACACCTCTTTTCAATGCCTCTGTTCCTTAGCTTTTTTAACTGTTTTTCAAAGCTGGCCCGAGGGCACCAAAACTTGAAGATTATGTTATAGACCCCTGTGGTGGGGGTAATAGTGGGAGAGTTAGCACCTCTGGATGCGTGCCCTATAGTTACTGTTTGTACTGAGTTTCTCAAAGAACAGCTTTGTAATTAAATCTATGCTTTAAATTCAGCGCCAAAATAGTATTTTGAAAGGTTTGTTGAATAAGGTGTTCATTTGGGAGATGTAGTAAGTGCCTGGCAACCCTGTGTGTGGAGGTGTTTATTTTATGGTTTTAAATGTGACTCTTAAGCTTTTTCTCTTTCCCACTGAACTTTAGGAACACCTTATTTCACACTTAAGTCTACTTATTTGTACGTATTTTGCAGGAATCCCTTGAAGCTCGCCCCGGGAATGGACAGCTATCTCCATTTCTGGAGGAGAGTGGTACCAATTGAAGAAGCCTTTGAGGCAAGTCGACAAGTGTGCTGATAACTCTCAGAAGAGTACAGGGAAGGGGTGACCTTCCAGGCCAACAGCCATGCCTTTCGGGCTGAAACTGCGACGACGGACCAGATGCTACAACGTCTTGAGCAAGAACTGCTTTGTGACAAGGATCCGTCTGCTGGACAGCAATGTGATCGAGTGCACCCTCTCCGTGGAGAGCACTGGACAGGAGTGCTTGGAAGCTGTTGCTCAGAGGCTGGAATTACGTGAGGTAAGAGTAACCCAGGAAAGACCATCTGTCACTGTATAATTTGACACATTTTTAGCTCAGGCAGTCTGTTCATTTGAATCGTGTTATTCTCAGAGCTGGCCAGATATGATCAGCAGCTGGAGCTTGGACAAACATAGTCTGATTGCATGAAAACTGAAGGCAGAATGGCACTCGAGGTTTTGGGCTGTTGCTCATCCATCATAGCTTTGAGAGCTCTTTGTAATATGAACATGAGGTTTCTTTTCTTAGAAAGCCATAGGTGTTACTTTCTGAACTGGGATGCCAAGGGACAAGTTACATTAACCTTTTCTGAATGTAAGCGTGGTTTCACCAGCACTTATGGCTGAATTATGCCATTGGGAAGGAGACTCCCCTAGCTTTAAATATCCACCTTCATATAAATATACTCTTGTTACTATAAAACTGAAATAGGCAACAGTTATGTGCAACTGGTAACAGTTTGAGGATGGTAGTTTTTTCTTCCCTTTTGTTTAATTGAAATATTTTACATCTGAAACTCTGAAAGGCTTCTTTTACATTCCCAGTGCTTCTGGAAAGGCTGAAGAAACCAGTCCTACCTTATTTATCTACTTCTTGCTGTACAGTTTAGTGTTCATTTTAAGTGTTGAATCCTTTTTAGAAGTAGCTTTCCAACGTGCATGGGACAAATGAACTGACTGGCTTTTCTTACCTTCTGTGGATTCCTTGCATGTATCCTACATGCTTCTTAACTTTTTCAAATCACAGGTTGAAAACCACTGCCTGGAATTTGCTGCATTGTCATCTGACTGTCCTCACTGATACTTTCTGTGAGCACAACTGGTGGTGGTGTTTTACAGCCCCTTGCAGTGTCTTATGCAGTTGGTCCATTGACCTTTGTAGTAGTGGCAAATGGAAAGTAGCATGCAAATAATTATCGCAGGTGAAAACTAAACAAAAATTCCTTTCATACATTCATAATGATAAAGAATGAGAGAAGAATCTCACTCTGTTATGTGCAGAATAGACTGGAGAATGTGCAGGGAGGAACAGAGCAGAGAGAATATTGTGTAGTGATTTTACATACTTAGTTGAAAACTAAGCTTGGTTTTTTAATATGGATTTTAGTAGAATCATCTCCCCCCTTTACTTCTAGAGATGAAGATTTCTCAGTAATTTGGTTTTTTCTCTTCTTTTTTCTTTCTGTTGGTGATGCTTTAGGGTATCCTTAGAGAGAAGTTGTGTCCTTCCCTTTCCTTCCAATGCACAAAGCAGTGAAATGAATGAAGTGATTCTCTTCATATTCCTTGTGGGCTTATCTAGTTGGTGTAGCAGGAGTCTGAGGCCTAATGATTCTCTCTGGAGCTCCATCTGCATTTGCAAACAATAACTCTGTCAGGGGGTTAGTGTTCTTTTCCACAAAGCATTTTGTGATTTCAGAGTGTTTTGTTCCACTTTGTTCCAAAGCCTGAAGTTTCAAAATTTTCCAGAGAAAAGAGACTGGACAGTAGAGTAGCAAAGGAAGCTGTTTTGGTCAGTGTTCAGTTTCAAGGGGGTTTTCTATTGCTTTGGGTTTTTTTCATTTTCAAAATTATTTCTGTCATGTAAAAAGAAATATGTCAGCACAAAAAGTTTGTGTTTCAAGATAAAAAAATATTTTAACAACACAGAAGAGAATGCTTTGATGTTGTTGGAACGCTTTCCCCTTCTTTCATCACCTTCCCTGCTTTTTTTTTCTAAACAAAGTTTTGGCAACATTGAACTAGTTTAGTAAAGTTCATATTTCAACAATACAGCACTTTTTGACAGAAGTGGGTTTTTTCTCTTTTTTGTTTGTTTGTTTGTTTGGGTTCTTTTAGGAGAGAATTATTGACTTCTTTCAACTCTGAGAGGGTCTCCCTGTATCTTCTTCTGCTCCTTGTATGAGGAATAGTTGGAGCTAGCAACCTTGGAGGTGCTAGATACTGTCCTTTCTCTCAGACTCGAAATTCAATTCTTCTTCTACACCTCTGGTCTTCCTGCCATGGTTTGTAAGGAAACAAGGCTGATGAAGTAATTTGGTGACTGTCTCCTTCCCTCCCTAGTCTTACCATGAACTTTCTGTCCAGTTAAATTCTACAGAAGGTTCAAAAATACTGTGACCAACTTCAAATTTCTACAAGATTTGTGCAACTGCATAGCTAAGTAGAGAAATCCATTAAGTGTACTGAGGCAAAAATTCTTGCAAGCATCCATATTGGAGAAAAACTTTTTAAATTCCCTAAGTGCAGGCAAAAATTTCAGCTGGAATATGCCTTTTTGTAGAAATCAGTAAACTGTGATGTACAACTAAGGATAAGCCAAGCTTCATTACATCCCATGCTAACGAAATAATACTAAAATACCGTTTATCTCTTCCATGCAGTCTCAGTTAATACTTCGGTTTGGTCTTATGTTTAAACAAATCACAGGTATACCACAACTTCTGCCTTTGTGTTAGGAATACATCCTTGTCTCACTCAAGCCAATTTCTTAGAAATAAATAAAAAAATTGTCCAAACCCTTCCTGCTAAAAGGCAAAACTGTTTGAGATATGCATTGTTGTGAAGGACTGTCGATCATACCACACATGACTGAAAAACAGTATCTAATGGATTATGCATATTTCTATTTGATCTCTGGGGAATGCAACTCCCTGCCTGACTGAGTCAGGGTTCAGGAATAGGTCAGTAGAAAGTGGAGCCATGTAACTACTGTAAAATCTGTTTTTATCCTTTTCAGCAAGGCTCTTGACAAAGCATCAGATCTTCTAGTTGGACAGTTACCACTTCCAATAAAATGAGCTGTTGTGCCAACATTATGTAAAAAGTAAAGATGAGAAGAGGGGAGGAAGGGAAAGGATGGAAAGACAAGGTCAGAAATGTCATTTTATAATCTTGTATGTATGTGCACAGATTATAAAAGGGATTTTTTCCCAATATAATCGCATTTTTCCTTTCAACTGAGACTAGGTGAACCTACTTGAAATAGTAGGGTAATCTGTACAAATCTGTTGTGAGTCTTCATGTCTCCTTCATTTTGTTATCCTTAAAATGTTTAAAGATGGTATGTTCTGATGTATTGTAAATGAGGGAGAGGGCAAGAAGGTTCTTTCTAACCAACATTATTTTTTCAAGCTAAATTTCACAGTGTTGTCTCCAACACTATGATCCAAAGCAGGAGGATGATGAGCTCAGCATTGCAGGCAGATGCTGACCACTGTGCAGGGGTGCCCTTTTGCTGGAATTCTGACCTTTATTTTCTTGTACCCTAGAAGGTGCCCTTTTCTTGTACGGCATGACTGAAAACCTGGGTTTGGCAGCCGGGTTGCCTCAAAGTTTGACTTGGTTTGACTTGTTTTGCCAGCAAAGCTGGGATGGGGCTCAGGTCAGGCAGTGCTTAGACAAAAGGCCTTCTATGAATAATTGACTGCTGTAAATGGTACCTTCCCCTAAATGGTACCTTCCCCTCTGTGCAAGTGCCCTGGGATAGCAGGGCTTAATGCTTTTTGCCCGGAGGAGATGGAACTCTGTCTCTCAAGGATAAATATTTAGCTGGCCACTTACCCAGATGCTTTAATAAACACCAGGCAGTCTTGATGAATTTTTTTGAATGGCATTTGCCGGTTTAGTAATTGTCTATCATCTCTGGTTGTTGAGAATTCTACTCGTTTTACCCAGTATAAAGGTGGGGTAGTTCTGGACTTGGGAATATAGCTAAGTCCAAGTTCAAAATGAATATGTTGTCTCTTGACTGGCAGCTACAATATAATTTATTTTATGACTTCTCAGCACAGGTTTTTTGTGTATCCAGTTTTCTGACTCGCTGTATTTCCAGGATCACCTTTTTACATAGTGTCGTTGGGGTTTAGAAGTGCTCTGGTTCTTGTCTGCTGCTTTAAAAGAGGACCACAGCTCCTAGAGGAGTGTAAACCAGCTTCCCTGTACTATGTATGAGGTAATATGTGGTAGGTGAGACAAATTTTAAAACCTTGAGAGCAGTCTGTGTTACTTCAGAGCCTGCCAGCTGTAGGTATAGATATTTATTCCATGAAAAGTGAAGTCAGTGATTCCCTTTTTTACAGATGGACAAACAGACTAGCTTTTGGAATCAACCTAGTTTTAAATCAGCCACCTATAGATTAAAGATCCCATTTTTATATCCCCTCCACTAATTTGTGAGGTGTCTGTACAACAAAAATGCTTTGTGGACTGAAGAGCATGGTAACAGATGACTCACACTCTGTGAGGCCTTCTGGACAGCCATATGCCTGGTCCTAGCATATTGAACTTGATGGTCCAGCTGTTTCCAGTCCCACAATCCTCCATTCCTGTTTGGGGATTATTAATGTTCCTACCAGAGGGAGTATCTTCAGGCATTCAAAGTAGTGGCTGCAAAAGTCCCTCTCCACCATGTGTTCTTAAAAAATACTGTTTTCAAGAAGTTAAGTTCCTGTGACAGGGAGCTGTTGTTCAGATAACTGTGTGGGTTGTCTCTCCAAAGTGGATGCATATGTGACTTTAGTTGTGCTCTGCATTCAGTTCCTGTGCTTAATCTGCAATTGCTTGATCTTCTCCAGGCTGCTTTCCAGGCAAACAGTTGTCTTTTAATTGTGCAAAATACATGCTACCATGTTTGGTCCATGATATCTGCTGTAGTCTAGAAGCTTCAACACTGCATTTCATTTACTTCTTGCTCCTTGGAATTGATTCAGGATTCTGGATTTGGTACTTGAAGAGTCTTTTTACTGTAGGAAATCTAAACTTCTGTTGTCCCCCACAACAAAGGGGAGGGACTGTGCTCATTCAATCTGTTTAATTGCAATACCCTTGAATAACTCTTAGGCTTCAGAGTCCAAACCTTCTTAGTTGCTAGATCTTTTACAAGTACTTGGCACTGCAAATTTGGGTCCTAGGTGATGTGGATGTTTACTTTTTAAAGTAATATGGAAGCTCTGTTTTCCCAGCTCTGCACTGTTTCTTGCTGAGGGTGAGCTGCCCTACAGTGATTTGCCAGTATTTCTGTGTTAAAGGGTTTCCCTTATGAGATGGTAAAATCACTGCTTTTTTCTGTCTTCACATTAATCCCTTTTGTTTGATGCCTCCACTGTTCCTCCCACTTTAATTTTAATCTAATTACTATCACAGTGAGCTTGTCAGAAAAAACTTTTTATCCACTGATGATTACAAAGGGAGAGTAGACATGTATGAGTGAACTGGTTAGTTTTGTTTTAAGCTAATCCTATGAAAGATGCTGACTTCTTGATTTATTTGTGCCCTGGTAGATAGATTGATTTATTGAAGATACCTTTAATTTCTAGAAGGAAATACTACAAAGAAACAAGCTTGCTTCACTGTACCAGATTGAGCAGTGCTCAAGCTGTTTGTCAGGCTTAATTGAGGAATCAGGTTGAATTAGTTATCACCTTAGTTAAATGCTAGTTCTCCAAAGTGAAAAATACGTATGTAATGAGACCCTAAAGTAAATACACCTGTCCTGCCATTCAGAGATTTGCATGATTGTCTCTTGCCTGCCTTCAGCTATAAAGTGATTGAAGCAATGTTTCCCCTGCTGTTTTGTTGTCATTTGTAAGCGTTTAAAATTTTTGGTATTGCATTAGTTGTCCTAATGTTGTGTGCTAAGTCATGGTGCATGTGATGGTTTTTATAGAAGCTTCCTTAACAAAGTGAAACAGGTTGTTGATGGTGGATTTTGCAAAGTCTAACATCTGCAATTTGCCTGCTACTTTTGAAGACTTTTTATTTACAACTGTGAACATTTGGGAAGTTCAGTCAGTGAAATATTTATAGTTGATTTATATAGGCCAAATTCCCAAATCTTCGTTCGCGAAGCCCAGCCATGAATAGGCCAAATGTTTTGAATGTATTAAAAATAATTTCAAATGAAAACTTTATGAAACAGCAAATAAGGAATCTTTGTCTCAAGTATCTTTATTTAAAATGTGGTGCTGTGTTTAAAGGATTGCGACTGCCTCTGGTAGGATTGTTGTGCAGGTAAATTAAGCTATAACAATAAAATGTTCTATTTGTTTTAGGATTAATCTGATCTAATGGAAACTACTTGAAAGTTTTCATTGAATAGGAAGTCAGTTGGATTAAACACCAAGAAAAAAGTTTATTGAAATAAAATGAGAAATATACAGAAATAGACCCTAAATCCACTTGGTGTCCCCAAAAGTCCCTCTCACAGTTTGCTTCATTGATTCCGGTGTTAGAATGAAGTGATGTTTTATATTGAAGATGCTGCTGGAAATCTCCAGATGATCTCAGATGAAAAACTGAAGAAAAAGGTGTTGATGCAAACTTTACAGCTAGGTTTACAGACATATTTCCAAGCATGGAAAATATGCATGATGGATTAATTTCTTTGCTAAATATGAACAAATTTTTTCACCTTTTATTCAGATCTGTAGTCATAGTACTTGATTTTTTAAGGGCTTTTCAATAAAATCCCTTGTGATGGATTGCTTCTGCTGCTTATTACCAGTTTATAGTATTTGAAGCTCTAGTTTCATTGAACGCTGTTCCAGTGAACCTTCAACTGTGCAATAGATAATTACCCTTCACCAGCAGCAGTCCAATGGAGCTTATAAAGTAGGTACTATAGCCATTGAGATTTACACTGGATAGGAAACAGGTGAGGTTTTTCTGGTATTTCTGTAGGGCCTAGAGCTAACAACTTGTGTGATATGCACATTTTAAGTGTATATTTGTCCATCATAAAATCTTGTGAGTGTATTAAAAAAAAAGGGAGTAAACATGTTCTGCATTGGGTAAATTGTTGTGGTATTGGTAGATATATTTTGACTTATGCATGTGGGTTTGCATTCTTTTCTTTTTATAGCTGGAAGAGTCCTTGTCCTTTGTGTGCAGTGGGCCTCATCCAAAGTCACATGAAGCCTTTGTGCTTTAATTCAGACTTAGTGTTTGCTGTCTGTTTGCAAGGCACTGGTGTCTTTTAAGAAAACAAAGACTCAGACACTTTCTGTAAATCATTTATGTCACCTGTGCCTTAATGTCAGGTAGAGCTCTTCAATGTGCATTGGAAGAGATTGTCTTCTAAATTGTCCTACAAAAAAGGGCAGTAAGAAAGAAATTACTCTGGTTTTGATATGGAAAAAGGTACACAATGCCATCTGTTCTTATTTGCATTTGTGTCATTGTGCCTGTTCATGTGATCTAGCTGGAAAAGGTAAACTGACACTATTTTGTTTGTTTATCTAGACTCACTACTTTGGCCTTTGGTTTCTCAGCAAGAACCAGCAAGATCGCTGGGTTGAACTGGAAAAGCCTCTGAAGAAGCAGCTGGACAAATTTGCCAATGAGCCCTTGCTTTTCTTTGGGGTAATGTTCTATGTGCCCAGTGTTTCCCGGCTGCAGCAGGAGGTAACAAGGTATGTGGTTTCCCTCAGTTCACACTATCATGATAGAGCTGGGAGGGAATGGACAGTTGCTTTGTTTCTGGCATTCAGTATTTGCTCAGGTTATCATCCCGTTATTTCCTCTCCTGCTGATTGCCCAACTAGGGAAAATAATGAGAGAAATCACCACTTAATTATGCCTGCTTGAGGGGAAAAAAAAGCACTGTATCGGTGAATGATTATGCACGACCAACTGCAGGAAAAAAAAAGGGAGTAATAGTTATGTTTAAAATGTTTAAAAACCTGACATAAATTTTAAAAGGGACCATGGTAACCATACTTTTTTTTCTGTAACCCTCTACTGATGAAAAGGAAGCCATAGGCAAAGGCAAACCTCTATAGGTTCTATAGAGTTTTAGTGTAGTATTCTGAAGTCTACCTGTGTTTGCTGAAAGTGAACTTTGGCATCTTTTTGTGGGTTTTGCCCATTCCACTCCTCATTTTTCTCCTTATGCTTCACAAAAAGATTAAAACTGGTGGAGGGTATTAGTCTTTAATTATGATCAGGGCGTACTTTTGAAAACAACTTCAGTGGGAATTACTGTTTTATTGAGAGCCCTGTGCTGCAGTTGTAACAATAGAACTGTTTTGAGGGGCTATTTTTGTAAACCACATCACTGTGTGGTTTTTGCACATCTGTGCTATATTTAAATTAATTCAAAGAAAAAAAAAAGAGAGCAAGGAAACAAAAGCCTACCTCACCCAAAAAGAGGTGGGCTTGTTTTCTTTTAACCAAAATTATTTCATTTATCTGGTCTAGAGGAAAGTTGCATCTGCAAAACTAGAGGTAAAACCTGGAATAAGTGGATGAAGGCTTACAGGGTGGCAGAAGCCTCCCCACTGAAAAAAATGTTCTGTTGGTGCAAACCTGAAATTCACCATATGGTCATAAGGTCTAAAAAAAGATGTATAAATAGTGGAGGGAGAGTGGCTTTAATTCTAGAGGGTGTGCAAGAAGTTTTATATCACAGATTGTGTATTTTAAGGGATTTTTACTTGACACTGAACTGGAAAATTGACTTTGGTAAGATTTGTTTCTTAAAATGGCAGCTGTCAAGCCATCCCTTGACTAATGTATATGCTGATTTCTTGCCAAACAGTGGGATAAAAGCATCATTAAGCTTAAATTTCTCTGATAATAGACCAAACATTAATGCTTGTCTGTATCTGTATCTTCTTGTTGTGTATGCATTGGGAGAGGGAAGCCTCATACTCTTTTCCTTCAGAATTATTTTATGTGCAGACAGAATGCCTGAAATGTTCTGTTGCTCATATTGTCAGCCCAATCCTAGCCTAGTTGTGTGTAAGGAAGCATTGTAGCTACTTGGATGCTATTATCTCTTCAAGCTGCAGCCTGCAGTGCTGATTGCTCATTCATAGCTCACCTGCAGGGGTATATTTGCTCATTCTGCCCGGGTTGGTAATAACAAAACATTTCAGTGACAATTGAACTTCACAGCGCTCTCAACTGGAGTGGCTGCTGAATTGTTTTTCTTTCTGAAGTGATTGATAACATAAGCTGCAGAGTCTTATAAGTGGCTCTTATGTTTCTTTAAATGTCTGTAGCAAAGCCCGCAGTTTAGTAGTGGATTTCAGATACAGAACAGCCTGTTAAGGTCTGTTTGTTTATTCCGTGAAGTGGAATTGCTGCACTGTAGATGGTGTGATGGCAGTGAACCTTCAGCTGTGCAATAGGTAGATTATTATTTGAAGCAACGAAAGGTGAGGACACGGAGGACTCTTCTGAAACAAATGGCAGAGAAAGGCTTAGCCTACAGCATGATGAGGTGGACAGATGGATGGGGGCTCGTAGGGCTTTTTTTGGCTTTGTTTGCTCTTGGTAAACTGATTAAACATTTGGTTTTAATTTGATACTGGCTGCTTTTAGGATTAGGCTTGATCATGATATGATTACATGTAATGTTGAGGTAGGCACTGGACTCACCCACTCAGTGCCTATGTATTTGACTTATGTTTAGGTACAAACGACAAATCTGTCTTAAATGCAAAACTTTTGGTGAGACACTTCATCTCCTCCTGGGAAGCTACAGAACCATCGCAAAACAAACTCAACCCCAAAACAAAACCATCACCAAAGGCTGAAGCTGCAAAGCTGGTGACAGTACTGCTACTAGTGAACCTTTGTAACCTTCTCTAGTGGAAACATCTCCAGCCCTGAGCTTGCCTGGCCATGTTTGGAGCTTGAAGTGAAACCAAATCTCTCAGCCAAAGCTTTTAGTTAATTGTAGACTCCAGAATTTCTGGGGTTGATTAATATTCCTTGAACATGATGAAAAGTCTTCTGAGAATGCTTATGCATTATTTCAGTGTTCATGGAAACATTCAAAAACCTGGGACTTGGTTTCCTGAGCTGGTTTACTCTGCCTCTGATCTAGATTGAGACTGACAGCTGGTTTTGATGGATTTGTTGCTGAATTGAATATTCCTTCCTGTTTCCAGTGACTACAACCTCCTGTTCCTTATGTACTGTCATCGCAAAAAGGGAAAATGATCCGAGGCTTTTGGGTTTTGATGATTGAGAGAAGTGTTACTTAGGGTGTCAGTGGCTCTGAGGTAGTGTTCCTTAATCATTTCTATTTGAAAGACCATCTGACTCTTCAAGACAATTTGTGGACCATTTTATGTTCTGCTACTGTTTGGTGATTGGGACCAACAGGAAGAATCCCAGTACAAATAAGACAATATTTAGAGAAGCATAACTCCTTTACATTTTATCATTACCACTGGAAGTATAAAATGCTAATTATACCTGCAGGCCACTGGACTTCAGCTGCCTGCAGGTGATGGTAGTGGTCAGGAGCTCCTCATGGTTTTGCTGGTAACTTCCTATATTGCACAAGCAAAGTCTGGGTGCAGAAATAAGACTGAGTAATACTGCTCCAAGCATTATGTCCCCCAGTGCGGAACAGACTCTATGGAAACCTGTCTGCATGTGACATGCTGGGAGAGGAGTGGAATAGTAATGTAGAAAGAAGTCAGTGCTGTCCCTCACAGGAGTGGGAGTGTCTGTTGACTTGCTGAAGCAAAACATGAGTAGCAGTTACAGAATGGCTGAGATTAGAAGGTGCCTCTGGAAATTGTCTGCTCAGAGGAAGGTCAGCTAGAGGAGATCGCACTAGGACTCTGTCCCATTGGATATTGAATATATTCATGAAGGGAGAGACTCCACACCCTCTCCAGAAAATCTGTTCCATTGTTCAGCCACCCTTGCAATAAAGGAGGGGGTTTATGCTTAGAAAGTATTTCTTGTATTTCAGTTTGTGCCCAAATGACCTCATAATTTCAAATTGTGGATGGGTGCTGAGTGACTGAGTAAGTGAATGGGTTGCCTGGGCTGGCCATGTAACTGGTTACTGAGGACCTGTAGAGCTGTAGGCACCTGTCATATAAACACAAGTACTACCGTGTCTTAACGCGAGGTGCCTGTAGTTAATTTGTAATAGGTATTTTTGATAATATAAGAAAGAAGGGCCTGTAGGATCCTTGGGAAAGAAAATGAAAAGACTATCAGAGCAGTTTATTCCGCTCTTAAGCTCTTTGAAGCCAATCTCTGAGACCTGTAAGAAAAAAAAGGGGCAAAGAGTACTCTAGGGGACATGTTACTGATTTCAGTAGATCAGATCTGACTCTAGCTTACAGTTCTTCCCTTCTTTTTTTGTAAAACTGACACTTGCTTAAAGATGCAAACATTAGCCATGTGGGTGTTTTTTCCTGTTTGGGCAAAGTGAATCATTGGGACAGGGTAAGAAGCACCAGCAGGACATTGTCAGTCTTGTTCTGTTCGTGGTTCTGAGTGGGAATGGCAAGGCTTCTCAGGGCAGCCATGTTTCTTGACCTGTCCTGGGGAAACTTACAGAAAGCTGACACCAGTTATACAGTACCTGTTTTTTCTTTCTGGTAATGACCATGACATAAATAATATTTCTATGCCTTATTTTCAATGTAATAGCATTGTACTCTCGGCATTAGGCCTTCTCCTAGGAAAGCAAATTCCTACCCTCTAGACCTCTTACTTCCCTGCTCTTTCTACCCTATTTCTTTTCTCTTGAGTTGAGGCTCCCATCTGCATATATTCCCTGATCTTAATCCTGTCTCCTCCAAGATCTAAGTGATTCCAGCATCTCCTTGACTGCTGGTCATGGCATTTTACTGGCACCCAGTCTCACAGATGTTTTCCATTTCCACAGATTATTTAAAACCCCATGATAATTTCTTAAGGTGTCAGTAGGAGTTTCACTGTATTGTTATTGCTATAATTTGAAAATTTCTAGAACAATTTGTGATAAACCAAATTAAAAACCAAAACAAACAAAAACCAAAAAACCCCCCTCTTCAGACTCAATGGCAGCTACATCAGGAGTAATTTGGGTGGGAGTATGGGGATTGGCACATTAGCAAAAGGCATTTTTCATGAAAGGCTACTTAGACAACCTCTTTTTAGTCATCCAGCTGTTCTCAGTGAGCAGCCATCGCAGGTGGAGATGCTGTGCAGGTTTTTGGCATATCTAAAGCACCTGGGATCTGCATACTGTCTGATTTAAAGCAGTCTTTGTGATGCCCTGTAGAGTAGATATTTGCATAGATTAGACATATAAATCTGCCTTTTATTTTCTGCTAACTCCTCAGAGAGGAGGCATCCTTTCAACCATTTATTTAAAAAAAAAGTCTTGGTACAGTGTCTAAAGTAAACAAGCTTGCTTTCACTGTGCTCTTGTTCCAGAAACAGAGAACCCACACACTCTTGTGGCTTTCTGAAAATGTGGGTGCGATGCTGCTTTCTGCACAACTATCAGACAATCCATGGCCTTTTTCTTTCCCTCCACTCCTTTACCACAGTTCTAAGGGAAAACTGAAGTCACATTTTGCTCTCCACGGTACCTGTGTCTTAGCACGTTATACTGCTGTGCCTCCTGTGAAGGAATGAAGGTGTGCTTTCATTCGCTTTTCTTTTTTCTTTCCTGGAAAAAGTTTTCAGTGTCTTACTATGTGCTTTGCGGTTAGTAATGTCCAGTGGTGTTTGTGCTGTTGCAGACTGGGACATAATCCTGTGGAATGAGAGCAGCTCCTAGTGTGGGTGGCCACCCTGGGACTGGGTCCCCGTGGTACTGTGCAGGGTAGGTCTGGCATGCACAGTTCTTTAGGGAGGGACCTATTCCAGCATCTGCACTGTGCTACATTGGGCTTTTGCCCCAAGTTCAGCTGTCAGCTCTGCATTTTCCCAGAAGAACGTGCTGTACAGCTTTCCTGTGAAAGGAAGCAGTGTTTGGAATGGGATGGCTGCACCTGCAAAGTGTGGGAATGAATGTGTTCGCAGGTGGAAAATTAGAACATGTGGCTCCTAAGCCTCTTTTCTGGAGGATCTGTGAAAAATCAGCCTCAAGCTTATCCTTCTGGAACTAAGCGAACATTTATTTTCTCTGATGTTTTATTTCCATACCCTTTTCTTCACCATTTCTTGTAGCTGTTTTTTTTTCTGTCTGTCTTTGAAAGAAATAATTCTTCTTCACAATTCCCTGCCTTTCGCTTTCTTTATTTTTCTACAAGTGTTAAGTGAAGACATTCTTCTAAAGTGTACAGAACTACAGACTCTTAGGACTGTATGAATTTTTAAATCATATGAGGATAATGTAGAGGGGGAAAAATTAGTGTTTGACTGCTTCATATTTATAGGGAAAAATGTTTTGGCAAATCTATTTTAACAAATCTTGGATTTTTGCTTCCCTTCAAAAATGTCCTTGTTAAATGTCTCACCTACTTGAGCTTATCTTTGCTTTTAGTCTGCTGTGCTTTCCTTTTTTTTTTTTTTTTGAACAAGCTAAAGTTTCACATCCTGCAGTGTTGCTAGCTTTTAATAAAAGTACAATCAGCTGCAGTTTTCTACCAGTCACTGCTGTCTTTTCAACTAGTCACTACACCTTACACTGTGCTTTAATTTCTATGTTATGGCTGAATATGATATATCTATCATCCTGTGACAGCCTGGTTTTGTGGCAAGCTTAGTGCTGTGGAACTCTTTTGGCTGTTAAGGCTGTAAAGGTACATAAGGCTGCTTTGGTTTTTATGGTTGGTCACACCTACAGCTTGTGGCTGTCTGAGAAGTCTCTGTTTGTACCTTTGAGTTCATGGTGGTTGATTTGGCTTCATTGTCCAAAATAATTATTTTGTATATCACAGTGCATTGGAAAAAACAGCACAGCATCAGATTTGTTCCAGACATCCTTGACTGTGCTTGCCTGAAGTGAAGGACTCTGACTGGTTGTGTGGCTGTCTTGTTACTGCACAACTGATAGACCCATAGGATTTTTTTTTTTTATGCCAGTGGTTCTCAAAAAGAACTCTACGGCTCAAATTTTATAAATCAATGTGAGGCAAAGAAATTTCTACTGGAACAGAATTCTTTTTTAGTTATAAATGGCAGTTGCCAGCCAGCCTGACCCTGCAGGTCCCAGTCTTATTCGTGGTCTCAGTGCTGATCATCTCATGACTGGAACTGCACCATATCTCCCAAGGCTGGGAGAAAGGCAAGCTATGGGATTCATTGCTAAGTGGAGGCAGTTGTGAACCCCCAGGGAGTCCTGAGTCCCCAGGGATTCCAGCTCCCTTCTGTTGGACAAGACTGTGAATGGGTCCTGGAGTAACTTGGTAATTTCAACCTTTTTAATATTTTTTCTTTTTTATTTCCCCTCTACTTTCTAGCTGCAGGAATTTGGGCTCGTGTAGCCCAGGCAAGGGAGCAGCTCTGGAACTGCATGCAAACTGGATGAGTCCTACGAACCTTGGGTGGCCACCCAGGCTTAGACAGTCTGGGATGTTTGCATTTTGGTACTCCTTTGATGGTTTTATTGTTTTGATTTAATTATTAGACTTTTTTAATATTAGTGGCTACTACAGCATAAAACACACACATTAGGCTTGTACCTGCCTTGTAAACAAGCTGATACTTAATTAGCTTTCATGTGTTTTTTTTAAGAGGACAGCAACAACAAATAATGTGCAGTATTTGCTTGGGTTTTCTTGTGTTCATATTATTGCAGTGTATGTGTTGTTTTGCTTTTCAGTAATATTCTTGAGTTGGTTCTTTTTGCATGTGTATTTTAGTGGATGTTTAAACTTTGACTTAAAAGTAAGAACTCCTTCAAGGCAGACCTAAGATTCAACATTAATTCCCTGTTTATAAAATATTTGCTGAGGAGGGCAAACCCTTCTCCCAGCTGACTTTCTTCAGTGAATGGGGAGCTTGTTCTCTGTGTGTTGGTTATTGAAAGCTGAGCTCTTTGTGTCAGATATTTTAAGAAACTGTTGATGCTTAGATCTAATCTATTACATTATACTGTGCTTTTAGACCAGAAAGTGAATGTGTTTTCATGTGTGTGGTTGGGCAGTACATATGTAGCAACTCTAAAAAATAGTATTGCATAACTATAAATACAGTGTAGGATACTTCAGCCTGCATTCTTGCTTTAGTGTGTTTTGAAGGCAGTGGCTGTGATGGTTAGAAATGTTGTAACAGGAATGTCTTGGCATTAGGCAGATTCACATTTATATCTGATGGTAAGGAAATAATACTAATTTTGTGTTCAGGGGCTAAGTCACGTGTTCTAACATATTGCTTTCCTGATGGGAAGTTTTAGTAGAACAGATACTTTTGGAGTGCTCTAAAGTTTTTTGTTGGGCCCTTTTAAATGGCAGCAAAGGCTACATTTTGAGTTGCTGTTCTTCTCATATAGTAATGTTACACCATTTACACATAGTGGGGGAGCTTCCTCTCTGGTCTTACGTAGTCCGGGTTGAATCCTTCCATGCCAATCGTGCTACTGGAAGCATTTGCACTTGGGAAAAGGCACTTAGTATCTTTCTTTCTTGTCCACGTGAGCATGTGTGCTGTTGGAGACACTTGCTGAACCTGTAGGTTGGTTGGGTGACCTGAGCTTGCATTGAATGCTGAGCAGTTCTTGCTGACTGCTGCTGGAGGATAAGGAATGTGGATGGCTTTTATGATGGTTGAGAATCATAAATGATTTAGATTTTTTTGAAAAATTTTGCAACTCAGTAGAATGACATAGCAATTTATTGTGCATGCTTGTGATTTTTCCCTAAACTTTGCAGCTCTCGAAATGAGATAATGATATGAATTTCAGTCTGGGATTTTTTTAGATGTTCAAAACAAAACTCAAACTAGATTGGTCAAGAGCAAGGAAGCAAAGGCATGAGAGGTATGACTCCAAATACTCTATAGCTTTCAAAAACCAGAATGAAAAAGAATACCTAGTTTTACCAAACAAAGAAATAGCATTCTTCAATAACAATATGGCTTTGAGGGGGATTGATTCATGGCCTGTAAAACTTCAGATATAATGATACATTAGTTGTGCATCCGTTTCAAAAGTGCAGGAGCCAGATGGATAGAAAGTGTAGATGTGGACAGGAGGACAGAGGAGGATTCATTGAATCACATAATCTTTCGAGTTGGAAGGGGCCCATAGCAATCACGGAGTCCAACTCCCTGCTCCAGGGAGGACTACCTAAAATTAAATCATATGGTTCAAAGCATCATTCAGATGCTCCTTGAACTCTGCCAGGCTTAGTGCTGTAGTCACTTCCCTGGGGATCCTGTTCCAGTGACTGAGCACCCTCTAGGTGAAGAACCCTTTCCTAATGTCCAATCTGAACTCAGAATCACAGAAGAATCATAGGATAGTTTGGGCTAGAAGTGACCTTTAAAAGTCATCTAGTCCAAATCCCCCAACTCCCCCAGACAATGAGTAGGGACCTCTTCAGCTAGATCAGGGTGCCCAATCTGATCTTAAATGTTGCCACGGATGGAACATCCACCACCTCTCTAGGCCCTGTTCCAGGGCTTCACCACTCTGACTGTAAATAATTTCTTCATTATATCTGGAGAAATCTACCCTCTTTTAGTTTAAAATGATTACGCTTTGTCTTATCACAACAGGCCCTGCTTTGTCCCTATTTTATAATCCCTGTGTAAGTACTTCCCCTACAGCAACTTCATCCCATTTCCTCATGTCCTGTTCCTGGTCACCAGAGGAAGTGACTGTTTATGATTAGGACATGGCTGCAAACCACTGTGTTAAAAATGTGTCTTGATTACAGAGGTGGTCACGATTGAACCTTAATTCCAGAAAGAAGAGCTGAAGGTCCGCAAGACTGAAGCTAATACTTTAGACATTTAATGATCCTTAAAGAGAAGGAAATACATTAAGCATTTTGAAACTTGTTTTGAAGGTCTTACCAACTTCTGTTGCAGGAGAAGGAGTCTTCTGCCTTCCTGCAAGGAAAGAAAAGCTATTTAAGTGGCCTATATATTTATTTTGTGATATCTGACAGTCGAAATGATGATGAGGCTAGAAATATGGACTTCTGCTTGGATTGCTTGGTTTATGTATGAAGATGCATGTTAGGATGAGTCACACCTACTGTTTCTTTTTCTCAGAGTGTGAGGAAGCTGTCCTCACCACTGCTTGGTGACAAGCACTTGTGTCAGGTGGAGCACTGTGGCAAACTAGAGCATCAGTTCTTTTCTGTTTAAATCTTGTTTCTTCTTAGTCCTTGGCTTTCTCCTGTCAGATTTCCCAGTGCCACACACACATATGATTGCACAGTCCTAGCTGTGTTGTTAGCAGTACCCATTTTGTGTGCATGTGCATTTATGCAAAATCTGTTGAAAGTTTGCTTGTATGATCTGAATGTGTCCCCTTTTCTTGTTTTGTGCTAGTAGCCAGTTATCTTAAGTAGTGCTGAAAAGTGATTTTAAATCTTGCTGTAATTGGCAGTAGAACAACCTAACTTACCTACTTCTTGGAATGAAGTGGAAAATTGTGTCTTGCTTTCTTTGAACTGCAGAATGTCTTAAGGCAAGAGCACAAGTGTAGGGATAGTAAGCTTCTGCTTACACAGCTGGAGTTCTATTTAACAACACAGCCTTGCTAGATCTACTTGTACTTTTAAACTCTACAAGAAACCTAGTCTAGGTATTTACTCTCAACAACTGTGTCAGGCAGAATTGCTCCTTTCATTTATACTTCATGGCACTCTGCATCGCATGAAGAGAAAAGATAATTTGGACTAAATTAACTGTGAATAATTTTGGGGGTGAAGTATTTCCTGGTGTGCGTATACCAAGAATAAACCTGAAAGCTTTTTAAAAATCTAGTCTCCTTTTCACTACTGACATCAGAGAGAGCACTGAGAAGAGATTACAGAAGCTGAGGTTGTCTTGTACCTTAAAAATCTGAAACAGCAGCAGAGGCAGGAGAAATGTAGTTCCTTGGCTTTGCTGTGCAGCAGTTACAATGTTTTAAAAATCTGGTTTCAATTGGGAATGCTACTATGTGCTGGAAAAATGGCAGTGTCTCAGGGCGTCAGTGACATTGCCTTTTCAGTGTTTCCAGTGGTCTCAAACTATATCAAAGGCCTTGATTTTGAGCAGATAGGTGGTGTTAGTAGCACCTCCCATTGGGATTGGCCAAAGGTAAGAATATTTAGGGTCTGGAAGCGCTTGGTAAGTGGATGCAGTTCAGTTTTATGGTTGTATTGTTGCATTGCATCAGTATAAATTTTATATATGCAGTCATCCCTCTGAACTGATAGGTTGCACAGAGCAGAGGACTTGGTTTTTAGCAGCATGGAAGAGATGCGAGAAGTAATTTGCTAGCCTAAAAATAGCCCCTATTTTAATACACTTTTATGAAAATAAACAAGCCCATGGAATTCTAGTATCATGCTGGTACTAGAACTGCTTCCTTTTGCTTCTTAATTGAGGAGAAAAAAGAGAATCAGAAAGTAAACTCTTGTTGCCCATTAAATAGAAAGAACGTTTGCATAAATGAGACAGTTTCAAAGTAAAGGCGAAATGGTGCTTATTTTCTTATGAGAGAGGAGCAACCTATCATCCACTTCACTTGAAATTGCCCTGCCCAACTTTTGAAAGCTTGTTTCTGACCTGTTCATATTAGGGTCTTATTAAGCAAATCATTATTTGGGAGAAGGCATTGTGCATGTTTATGCATCTGCCAACAGATGCATAAAAACAGATATCTGTTTCTGATTTCTCACTTGTGGCTAACAGTAAGATTGGAAGTTAATCTGAAATGTACTGAATACATAACGTCTGTTCTCCTCCTCTTCTGTGAAATTTTAGTATAACAGCCATAGAGATAGTTACTGTGATGGACTGATTTTACTTTCTCTAAGAAAAAAATACGCGTTCTCTTCAATTTTTTTGGTTTATGGGAGAAAGGAGGAGAGCAGTGGAAGAAGGGAAGACACTTGTCATCCCTAGCTGCTTGAATCTCACATAAAGGCTAATGGGCACTTCTGTCTCCTCAGATGAAGATGAAAGGGATAATTCCTCCTGTAGTCTATGAACTGTGCCACTCACTGCCTTTGTCATTTAGATTATTGCAAACCACCTGACTGCCTTTTTTCCCCTTAAGATGTAGTGGCCATGTATGTCACTGCAGAATGAGGTTGCCCATTCATAAGGGAGCACTGTGCACACGGTCAGCATTATGGTGTACCTCACAGATTGGTATGCTGCTGCTGACTTGTCTCCCAGTGCAGTTTAAGGCACTGTTTTTTGACAGATGAGTATGTTACCTAGACTGGGGCTAGTATTCTGTTTGTCTTCCCGTGTGATGCAGTAGCAGTGACTGGCAGTTTCTCCTTAGGGAAATGCAGACTGCTAGGGAATATACTACTTAAAGTCTTCATGACACAGATCGGTCCTGACTCAGTCATGTAGTTTCTCTTGATGAAGCCTTAAAGTGTGAAGGTTGCTCTAGACTTCCTGTGTAATCAGTGAGAAGAAATAGGCATTTCCCCAGAATGATTCAGGATTCTTCTCTTGCGCATCACTTTTACAGGTGATTCATTCTCTCTTTTCTACTGTGTGTTTTGAAAAGGGGAACTGTGGCTCATTGGTCTACTATTTAGAAGTCCCAGATAGATGTCTGAAATTTGCCTACAGCATCAGAAGAAAGGTCAAGCCAGTAGCAGCAGCATGTGAGCAAACAGATCTGTGGTTTTTGATTGGGATTTCTAACTGCTTGTTAAAGTTTGAGAATTCAGTAGACAGTGGAAATCTTGGTTATAGTAGCGCTGCCAGTCTTCAATAAAATTTTTTGAATTTTGAGGTTTATACTACAGACTGGAGCAAACTTTTCCCCTTCCCTTGTAGCTGAGACATAAACCTTGAAAACTAGTTCTAAAATTACCCTTTTTCAGGCAGCCGAATACTTTTAATATTTCTTCTGCCTTGCTGGCAAGGTATAATGCTAAAGGAGCTGCCATTGGATGTCAGTACAACCCTGAAGTCTCCAAATGTGTTTAAAAGAAGCATTTGTGTGGAGGCCCTTATGCAGCTGAAAATCTCAACAAGAATTTGGCAGAAATCTCAATGTCGGAAGATGTCAGATTCCTGTGCAGTGAGATGTTTACTGGTTCACTGTTTTATCTTTGGCAGCTGCTTTTGCACTTGATATCTTCAGCTGTTTTTGAAGCTTTTACAAAGAATAATTATTCATTTCGTGAAATGGATCTCTTTTACCCAACCAACAGGGCACTGAATGACATATTTCTCTGGCAGCCTCCTGTTGTTATCAGAGCTGTGTTCACTTTTGCAGGTTTGCATTCACGGGGTCACTGCAACTTCCTGGGCTGTGATTTTATTGCATGATTTACTGATGTGTGGGGTGACTGTTTTCAGTTATTCCTGTGGAAACATTAGGGTCACCAAGCTCTCTGGGAGATGGAAGCAACCTGAGTTTTCCTGTTTTCTGCTGGCAGTGAGCGCTAATGTAGGTGTTTCAACAATCTTTTCACAGGAATACAAGCTGTTGTACTGATGACCTATAGATAGGCAGAAACTTCATTGTGTCACATTTCAAGCAGTGTTTTCTTTATTGCCAGGGCAGATTACTGTAAAAGGCAGTAGCCAATGGACTGGGTTTTTACCTCCCTAAAAGGCAAAATTCCACTAAATCAATGGAGCTTTCTCAGATATTGATTATGTGAGGTTGGGATACTGCCTAAAAGTTTCACTGATAGGATTTTGTAAATGAGCTCTATAAATTCATGAACAAGGTTTCACTGCAGGCTACCAGAACATTTATTATTTTTTAAAAGTTCAGGTCAAGCACACATTCTTTTGTAAGTTTGAACATGTTCACTTGCTCTTTGAATAAAGTAACACCTGAATACACTTGCATGCTGCTCTGCACCCACAAACCAATTATTTTGTGATGTGCTTCTGGATGCTTATATATGCATACAGGTTGTTCACTGGTATATGTGTTCACTTGGTTCAGCTTTTGCATCAGTGCACAGCAGTACATTTAGCCAGAAAAACCTGGTGGACTTGGGTCATTCCAGAGTTTAGAGCTGAATGGGAGGAAAATATTTAAAATATATATGTTAAAAAGTGAAATGGGGCATATGTGGTGTATACATTTTATTTTATTGTTCCAATCAGCACAATAAGGGGGAGAGAATGGGGAAATGAGAAGTCTTCATGTTTGTTTTGGGTCCGAAAAATAGTTATACATGTACTTAATCCCAATTTAAAATATAAGTTACCTATTTATTTTCAGTGTTGCAGAGTATACATATGTTCTAGTTAACTCACTACATTTTTTTAGCATGATATTCTAACCTGCTTGACCATTAACCTGGCTGGCTACCAGGAGAATTTTCAAACTGTTGACTCATATTGCTTCCATATGTAACTTAAACCACCTTTTCCCACACTAGATGAAGCTTGAAGGTTAGCTGCCTTGTTTTTCAGGGCAGGGAACAGCATATTTTGAACTGAGTCAGCACATATGAATAAAGGAAGTAAATCTTGGCTATTATTAACTTTTTAGGATCTAATGTAATTTTTGCAGAAATCTAGTTCCAAATCAGGAAAGTACAACAGGTTTTGCTGTGCTCCTCTTCCCCATGAGGTTTAGAAGTCTTCAGCATACATAGCCGTGGCTCATCTTTTCATTTTTGTATCTCTGTGAGGACGGATCTTCACAGCTGCCGTTTATGGACTCTTTTTGTTTTGTGCCATCTAAAGATTTGCGTGCATGAGTTGCTCTGTGTGTGGGGGACCTGCTGTTCTGAGGATGTGAGTAATCAAGTGGGAAGTGACACATAGGCTGCATGCCATGTCGTATGAGTGAGCACCTATATATAGGTGAAGCCTATGTGTGGTTGGAGCTCCTGTTTGTAGTTGGAGCCCATGTTTTGTGTCATGCAGCAAAGGACAGGTGATGGCTTGTAGAATTGTTTTACTATCCAGAGTCCCACACCAGAGTGATAGCTGCCTCTGCCACACACAGCTCACGGGCAAGGAGGAAGAGCCTTCTCCTATGTGGGAATGGGGAGAACATGTTAGTGGAAAGGTGACGGTGGAGACAGCAGTTCTGTGAGACCTTATGGGTTTGCACCAAAAAAACCCCAACCTTGTTGAGGTCTGTGTGTGAAAAGCAGTATGTGGCATTGCTGCAATTCACCTACTCAACTCAGTTCTACCTTTTTTTTTTTTTTTTTTTTTTGTAATCAAAAAAGAAAGTGAAGCTAAAAAGAAAAAATAGTCTCCTGTACTGTAACTTTTGGATCTCTGTAGCCAAATGTGAGTATTTTGCTCAGTTCAGGAGATACGAGCACATAGCTGAGTGTGTTTTTAAGCCTAACGATATGAGTAATGTGAAGTCAGTAGGACAGCCATGTCCTACACTTTTAGCACATGCTTCAACCCAAGCCAAATGGATACACTGCTTTTTTCAAAGATATGCAGATAATAAATTTTTCACTCCAAATTTTTTATTCTATTTTTTGTGTGTAATGTTTATGCTTGCATTGAATGGAGTTCTTTTCAGCTTAACATGCTAAAATACAAATTTCTTCACATTGTATAATTTTGGTTGTTTTGCTTTGCTTTATTTTTGCAATCCCACTCCAGATGAATTCTGTCATGGTGTTATCAGGCTTTGCTGGACTCCAATTTGCAGAGACCAAACTTAGCCTTTGCTGAGAGAGGGATCAGAAGAAAACAGAATATGGCTTCCCCTGGTTTTTTTTACTCTAAAAGGCATGTTGGAGTTTTGTGCTTTATAATTCTTTAGGTATTTGGATTAACTCTGATAAAATTATAGGTGGTTGTAAGGGAGTTTATTGTGCTTATAAATTGTAGTGGGGCTCCCTGTAATTTGTTATAATTAATTCAAGAGTTCAAGGGCAGAAAATCAAGATCAGGTTGTGGCATGCCTTCCTTTCTTGCTAAAGCATGCCATTACTGGCCTTTTTATTTAAAGTTGCACTTTGTATTTGTGGGTTTATTTGAACTTGGAATATGAAAAAAGTATAACACACTCTTAACAAAAAGTACCAGTAGAGAGGATGGACCTGTTGTGGTTGGGGGGTTTCTTTTAAATAGAGAGAAATTGGTGGATACTGTAAAGCTGCATCTGCTGGCTAAGCCTCTTATGGAAGGAGTGCGTGTTTTGGAAGGCTTGTGTCATGTCTGCAGGCTGCAACAAGGCCTGGGTTACATGTCTGTGCTTGTGTCCTATCAGAAATGGCAGGAAAAGAAAAACACTGGAAGAGCACTTCTGTGCAGTCCAAGTTCCGTCTTTTGTTGCCAATAAGGATGCTGAGCGTGATGATACCTCCTGTCTAACTGCTGAGGGTTTCACTAGCCATCCATTTAACACTGGACACCAAAGACCTACAAGACTTGGATACCAGGTTATACTGGAAGCATGTGGTGCTTACATGTGGGAGGTTATAAAGCCCTCCTGAACAGTCAGATTTCCATTTGTAATACACATATTCTTTTCTTTAAACGCTCAGTTTTGCTGCAGAAATTTGCCTTTTTTTTTTTCTGACATGAATCAGTCAATAACCTTATTGCTCTGAAAATACTTTGCATTTACTTTTGAAATCTTCCAGCTGTGTAATGAATCGAAGGAGGTGGAGATCTGAAATTTTAATAGACTGTCTTTTGGAGAATGCATGCAAATGAACAACCTTTCAGTAATAAGCTGCTGAAATAGAGACGGTAAACAACAACTAAGCAGTGCAAAAGTTTCGTCAGACCATTTTTAGGTGTGCAAAGGATTTCCTGCTCTAGCCAGAAGTTGACTGTGTAGCTGCCCTTGGGAGGCATTGGCCTTTGGTAGGAACTTCACTAGTCAAATGAGGTAGCTGTCCCTTCACTGTGTTCTTCATTGCAGCTCACTGAGCAAGCCAGGCATCCAGGCTGTGCATTGTTTGTCCTTATCTCACAGGTTGCATATCAAAACAAATGGAAAATGACCATCATTGGGAAGTTAACCTGTTTTAGCCAAGTCACCTCTTCTCCTCTTCAGCTATAAGCTGGTGCTTTTAAAGAGATTGAGTGATATGTCTTTTAATCTGTGCTCCTCTTCCAGTCCTGTATGTGAATATGATGCTATGCCAGCATTGTTCTGTCTCATTAGGAAAGAGGAAAGGAATGACACAAATTTTCCCATGTATTTAATTTATTTTGCTTTTAGTTTCAGTCATGTTTTCCATCCTGCTGGTAAAGAAAACCAGGATGGAGGCAGTTGGATACTGCTTTTGAACAACTTCATTTCTCAGTTACCTGAAGCTAACCTTGACCTACCCTGTAAGGTTGTTATGATCAAAGAGTCCTTACCTTACAAAATGTTATGACTGTGTTTTTACTGTTGGCATTGACAGTTTGAGCTTCTGAAGGAATTTCCTCCTGCATGTGCGACAAAGACTCCTTCTTCTCCTTCTCTCTTTTTTTTCTGGCAAGTCTGCTGATCTTCCTGAAGATCTGTAGTAGGGTGTGGTAGACTTGTTCTCAATAATACCCTTCTAAAAATATTACCCTTATGTTAGTGGAAGCACTGCTGTTGTTTTTTATATTCTAACACAAACCCCAGAAAAATGGCTATTATCTAGTACTGTGAAAAATCAGATTTGTGCTGGGAGAGAAGATGATGAAATTCCAGAGAAGTGAACTAGAGATGTTCCGTTTATCAACACCATCTAAATTTTTAAAGTGGTAAAGATGAGGCATTAGTGCTGTGTTACTGACAATGACATCATCAATCTATGTACCTCTTTTTTTTAAAAGTGACTTTAGATTAATATGTGCTGATTGAATCCTTGCATCTAAAATGCTCAAGCCCAGAAATCATAACACCATCTTTGCCAATATACTGAATGTTGTATCTGAAAAGACCAGTCTTGTCTGCCTGCCTGCCTTTCTTGCCATATAAAATCCAGTCCAAGTTTGCAGTCAGATTTGTTGCAGGATATTGAGTGACGCACTGAAATAAGCAGCATCCAGTAAGTAGTGCTCTGGATTGAGACTTGGAAACAAAACCTGCATCTCTCAAATCTGCCATGGATTCCTGCCCAAGTTTACACGAGTAGCTTTACCAGCTGTGTGCCTCAGATACTCTATAAAATTGGGCTAAAGGTCGCTAATACATCTAAAGCACATTTTTCTTAGGAAACCAGTAAGAATTAAGTAGTAATATGATTGTCTCAAATATGTAATAGATAAATAGAAATCACTTTTTGGTCATTATCAGTTAGTTCCTTTGGTTACCCATTGAAGAGCTAAGTTCATCTAGCTCAAAGGCTGAGAAAATATGAAAGACCCTGATCTTAAAATAAAAAACGAGCTTCTGTTTCAAATGTAGCAAATGGGTGTCTGTGGAATCCTGTTACTAAATAGTATCGCAGCCAAAATCATGGCAGGTTTTAAGGTGTGAGGTGTAAAATAGACACATCAATATCAAAGCTAATGCTTAAAATAATTTTAGTAAATGATAAAAGACCTCTGTTCTGGAGAAACTACTTCCCCTATGGGCACACTATTGCACAAGTGTACATTGCAGCGTCTCTCCTCAGAAGTGTATTACCATACTAAGATAAACCCAAATGAGCTGACTTGGACTGTTGTTGTAACTCAATGAGACTTTTATTGTGTTCCTAATTTTAGAAGATTATATTGTACTCTAATTGCAATCGTTTTTTGGAGTTGAAAAAAGAGCTAAAATTCTTGAGCTGAACCACTTGTGGACCAATCTGTTTCTCCTTTGAGTCTCAAAGGCTTCTTATTTTGGATATAGGAAATGGTAAAGCACTTCTCTCTTCCTTCAGAGAAGAAGTTAAGCTACATAGCTGTGCAGTTATCCAATAGATAGGCTTGATGCCAAAATGGTACCTAATGAGTTATAAAAAAGTTAGTCATGCCAGTAATTGCATCATTAGAGATTATTTTAAAGGAGTTGTACCTCTTGAGTAACTAATACGTGTTTTGTAGTGCTTTATTTATTTTCAGATACACTAAAGGTAAATATTTATTGGTACTGAAACTGTAAAGTATTTATACCAGCTTGAAACTTCCAGATAAAACACACTGATCAAAGAAAAAGCTTTTTAAGTTGTTTCCTGCTGCACTAGAGATAATGTGTATATTCCAAACCCCCTCCTGTCCCTGATGTACAGAGAAGGAAAGTAAAACCAGGGAAAAAATAAAAATGCAGACAGATCACATCACAGTGTTCAAACAGTATTAGTCCTTATTAACTTGATCCTTTCATCATTTTGTATAAAATATACGGTTAGATTGTAAATCCCTTGGGCAAAAAGCATTTTTTTCTTCTGTTTTTGTACAATTCCTAGCAGATTTAGATGCTGCTTGATTACCAAGGCTGGTATATCTGACAATAGTGAGTAATTATTAAGGTAAGGAAGTATTTGCCGTGTGGTTCTTTGTGGAAATCACTAGTAAGAAAATCCTGAAGACTCGGTATAATTACTCTGCAAACCTAACCCATATTCTTACTTTTGTAAACAAGCCTTTAATTTCTCTACAAGGATCTCGCTTCCCATATTGATCAGGCCAGATTCTGTGTGGTTTTTGGTATCTGAAACATTGATTGTTGAAAAGAATGAAAATTGGTGAAATTAATGAAGCTATTCTCTGCATGTATAAAATAGCAACAGCGGTTTTACATCAGATAAATAGTGGTGATGGAAGGGTACAATGAATTCAGTGACACTATACAAACACTCATGTTCCTTTTTAAAGTGACAGGAGAACAAACGTGAACCCTGATCTTGGGAGGTCTATGCAGAATTGTATAGGCAAATGGAGTTTCCCTACATTTACACAGCTGTAGCAGAATCTGAATCTGGGTATTACAATTAAATTTTAAACCAGTGCCCTTATCTCCTGCTTACTAATACTATTGGGGTTTTGTGGTTTTTTTGGTTGGTTTTTTTCCTCTCATGTAGTGTGGATTGCTAAAATACAGATGTTTATTTTGGATTTGAGATGTTGTCTTATAGTTGTCTAGTTGCAGCTTCTTTATTCTATAAAAAGTGTGCTTTTTGATGCAATACATGCAAATATACTTTTAATGTTTTGTGTGTTGGCTAAATAGAGTTGTGGGAAATGATATCGTTATAATGATGGCTTTGCTTAGACTTGTTGTCCACTCCCATTCCCCTTGGAATTAGCTACAGGCTGGCAAACTGCAGTAACCTTTTTTGTTATATTGAATACACAATGGCTCTGCTAAAAATGTTTAACCCAAAGTGGACAATGAAGATGGGAGATTTCAGCTCTCAACCCACTTGGCTATGGCAGTGTCTTTTCTGCCCTGCACTCCCCTAATATGCCAGAATGGCTCTGTGACTGAAGCTTTGTAAGTCTTAATTTTGAATTTTTTGTCTTTTATTATTTGGAGGTGCAGATTGCAAACTTATCTTTTGTTCACTTTCCATTTGCTTTCCCAACTAAACCACCTCATAGAAGGCTTATGAAATGCATGTTTTGTCTGCTGTCCTGGAGCAGCTTTCCTCAGTGAATCTGTAGTTGAAGCATTTTTAAAATGTTTGATTTCCCTCAAATTATAAATCTACTTTTGCAATCCAAGCGAACAAAGAGCAGTCTCAGCTAGCATATTGACATAATAACAGCATTTAACATAATTTCGGATGGAGGAGCCTCAAATCCCTGACAGAATATGGGCCAATTGCTTCTCTCCATTGGCTGGGCAGGGAGTCTGACCACAGTTTTGCAGCATGGCTGAGCCATGAATCTGTGGCTGGTGGAGTTATTAGAGCCTTGTAGTGGAGCTTCTTCCAGGGTATGCTCCTTCTCTGCCTTGACAGTGGAATTAGCCACCCCAGTTCATGTGGACATGTCCCATTTCATGCTTTATTTAGCTACCTTAAAAAGAGATACTGGGGACTGCTTAGGTAGTTGTCACTTGTCACTGTTGTTCAGGGGCAAAGATGAAGCAAGTACAGCCCACGGGTTTCTGCCTCAGTCTTCTTCAGTTTATTTTGGCACTTCCGTTGAAACAGGTGTCAGCCATAGCGGGTGATTGCATTTCAGAGTGTTAGCCTGTGAAAGCTGACAACTTTCTCCATGAGGTTTTTCATCATGGATACACGTGTTAGTTAATGTCAGAGCACTAATTATGTATGTCCTTTAAACTCTTACTGTATATCAATCTGCAATACATAATAAATTCTGAACTTATTAAATGATCTTTAAGATTCCTTCCAACCCAACCCATTCTGTGATTCTGTGATATCGTAGAATATTCATATTAAAATTTTTAAATACAACCTGTTTCTGATGTTGGGGTGCGATTGCCTGTAAATGGATGTCTTTCTCAGATTGTGGGTGTTGTTCGCTGTCTTCATTTTCCTGAAGTATCGGCAACTAAAATGGCAACTAACCCTCCACATCATGGTTCTTTTGAAAGTCTAGGTCGTAATATTTGATACTACAGTAACTACACTGACATTGTATTTTTTGTGATGCTTACTTAAGTAATTCTTTCTGTGGTTTATAGTTATGTGGACACTGTGGTTGAAATCACGTTGTCATGGAAGCTGGTGACATTCTTGACTTCTGTAGATCTAGGATGCCACTGTAAGAGTTTACTCTGATTTGACTTTCATGTAGTCTCTTAACTTGGTGTTTAACAATAGCTCTAACTTTATGGCAGATGTGGGTTTTACTCTTCTTGTTAGACTAGGATGTGTAAGTCACATGTATATTTAGCATAGGCACCAATAGCTGCTTTTGGGATTACAAGTTTGGAAGACCAAATTCAGCGAGCACTTGCTCACCTGCATACTTAATAAAGTGGCTTATGTCAAGCTTTTATGAAAGCATATGTATTTTCAGAATTGGGATTTAGTCATTGCAAAGAAGTGGAAACAAGCTCGTTTGTCTCTTAGACCAAGCAAGTGCGAAACTTGTGGCTGAAGCACAGGGCTCAAGCTGAGAAGCCGTATGCTTTTTACATTGCCTCTCTCAATCAAATTTCAAAATCCCCTGAAGTTTTAATCTTTGTTAGGCTTTGCGAAAGCTGAATCTGAGCATTTTAAATGAGATTATATTTTTCTAATGCCTCAACACAGAATTAAATGGTAACATTCGCAAGTATAGTTGAGGCAGTGAAGTCTCTGTAACAGGGGTGATGTTGTAGTGGTTCTCCTTTATGGTTGGGGCTGGGAAGGTAACTCACACTCTAAAACAAGAGCAGAACAGCTTCTTTGCTAAAAGGTTCAAAGGTAAGCTCAGATGTGCTGTGCTGGTTGCAGTTGGGCCCAGTTAGGAGTTTACTGCACACAGACTTTTAACTGCTCTTTGCTGTCTTCCTCACAGAGGTTGCAGTCTCTGGGACTGGCTGGTATGCTTGTGTATCATTTCTTTCTACCCCATTTTATCTAAAGCAATTATTTTTTAAAACCATGCCATCTTAAGTGGATGCCCTCCATTTTAGGGAGCAGCCATGCATGCAGCTGAAGAATGCGGTAACCTCTTAACCTGATTCAGCTGCAGCCAGACTGGCATGCCTGGTCACAGCCTGAAAAAGCCCCCTTTGTTGGTTTTTGGGGTTCATAACTTGGGCCACTCAGATGCATCTAGGGGTTGGGAGCATGAGGCTGAGTGCACACGTGGACTGTGGCTACACTGGTACAGTACCTTGACCTTTGGGCTCAGACCTGATGAGGAGTTGCGTGTCAGCGGGGAAGGAGTTGTGTTTCATCTCAAATGTGACCGGTTACATATGTCTGCACCAAAAGTTTAAGCTAATTAGCATGAGATCAGTATATTGCTGTAACTCAACTGTATAACGAAGCTGTCTCCATGGGGCTATAACCTGATATGCCAAAGGGACTGCTACCATACCCATGCAGCTTTGACCAGTTCAGTGGAGAAGGGGATGCATGGATGGGGACAGTGACTCGTTAAGGGTTTTGTGGAAAGCTTCCTATTTGCCTTAATCTACTCTATTACAAATGTTAGGCCAAATGTGTGAGTTCTGTTAGTGTGGTTAGCTATCACAGTTTGTCTTGTGATTAGCTACTGCAGATCAGAAAGTGCATTATATTAGAAGGAGGGTTTGCTTGATTTGTGTGTCTAAGTCATTCTTACACATGAAAGATGCTAATTAAAAAGACCTTTATATGGCCACAGTTCAAATTACATCTGCAGACCAATGTATATTGCTAAAACTGTTTTTCTTCAATCAAAATCGTGACACTGGAGCAAAAGAGCAGAAGAAATATGAAACAGTCCCTTTTTTTGCATTGGTGATTGCATTGTGTTCAGTAACCTCTATAAATGAAAGCACTAATCCCAGCAGATATGTTTCTTCTATGTGGTCTAGGGAACACAAATTAGAACTTCTTATTTCCCTTTTCATCCACCTGGAAGCATTGTACGTGTAGAAATTGTATTAATTTGTTTTGGTAATGTGGAGCTTCTGATGCCAGGTGCAGGCTGCTGCTTAACAACCTGACCTGTTTGGGGTGAATTTTTCTTCCTTTCAGCAGTCTTTTTTTCTGTAGAAAATGTGCAAACATATGAGTGTTGCAATTCATGCTCTTTTTTTGTTTATAGATACCAGTATTACCTACAAGTGAAAAAGGATGTTCTTGATGGCCGATTAATTTCTTCATTTGAGCAGGGAATTCGACTGGCTGGCTTGGCAGTGCAAGGTAAGATGACATGACCTGACAGCCTTTTTCCAACAATGGCTCTTTTGGTTTGTTCTGTATGTTGACTGGGCACTAACTAAGGCCTTCTATGACTCCTACTCACAACAGTTGGGTTTTCTACTGATTTAAAAGTACATGGGTGGACTGCTGTTGATGAAACACACCCTAAGGGAGGGAATGATGGACCACATCACAGTGTTCAACTTTCCTATTTGTAAAATTCATGTAAGTGAATCTGAACAAAACTCCAATTCTTCCAGCCCTGACCACGGAGTACTTTGAAATAATGAATTTGCTTCACGTTCTCTAGTTTTAAATGCAAATTACATCAAAGAGCACAGCAGCAGCTTTAATTTTGCCTTTAATTAAAAACTCATTTTGCTGTATAGTGCTATGTGAAGTATGAAAAAACACATAGCTGTAATTGTTATGTGAGTTATAAATTAATAATAAACTACTTCTTACAACATGATTTTTACTCTGAGCCTACTAAGGACATCAATAAAAGTGGGATCATATAATGTATATGGGCAGAGGAAGAAGTCCTGTATTTGAATAAAGTATGTTTGTCTTTCCACAACTGACTATGAGAACCTAAGGTAGAGTTTCAATAATCGAGCTCTGTGGATGCTCTCTGAGTTTGAAGGGGGAAGTGTATACATAAATAGCAAACATGAAGATCTGATTCTGTAAATTAAAGATTCAGTCAAGAATAAGGCTAATATGGACTTTTTCAGAGCTGTAGAAATACCATTTTAGTATCTTATCTTGGTTACAAATTTAAGGAAAAAATGTTTATTGTCAAATCTTGAAATGTTTGATTAATAAAGGAAAATTTATGTAAATGATTCCATAATGAATCTTTCAGTTTAGGTAAATGAAGATTTTCCTCTGTGTAAGTTAGGTTTGAATAGATACTTTATATGTTTCATTGGTCCTGTGGTTTTGGAGCTTTTTTCTAATTTTGAGAGCAAGTCAATCTTATTATTCCTGACACTGTATTACTTCATTTGTCCTTTGCATGTGATGCAACCAAAGGTATTTGAAATACTTATTTCTTTTAAACCTACATGCCCATTTTGATTTCTTTCTGTTTATGTTAAAACATAACTCTGAGGTAGAAACAAAATGAAACTGCATTTTTGGCATCCTGTGATATGCGAAATTGTCTAGAAGCTTTGAAAGAAGGTTTAGATAATATGATTTATGTTGGGGATTTCCATCTTATATAATATGAGAATCTTGTAGATGGCCTTTGATGCAGTTCAATTAATATAAAATAAAAACCTCCTGGCAAGATATTCTTTTGATATAAGCTGTTGTGTATTTAACAGGTAGATAAATACAGGCATTGTTTTGAGTTTTTGATGTAGCTTAGCCTTTAAGGAAGCATTTTCAAAACTCCATGATTTCAAGGACATTTAGACAAGAATCCTTAGCCTGACATACAAGTGAATGTGAGCATGGAGATGAATACCTGTTCAAGAGATGTAGGAGAAGTAGAAGAGCGAGTAGAAAGGTGTGTGCCATTCAGTTAAGCTGACACAGTGCCTGTACTGTTACATTGGCTGCAGAAGGATAAACCTGGCCCCATGTTGGTCGTTGACAATTTTTAATAAAATTGACTACTGGATTTTAACCTTATAGGCTGTAAAATTAAGCTTCTTTTGTACAACCGTATAGAACTGTGGTAGAGATAAGTTTTGTTTACTTATTTTTGCCTGTTTAAGGCTGGAAATGTTGGAGAAGAAAAAAGGGTGCACCATTTTTTAAGAGGCTGAGCAATTTCAGCCTTTTTTAATGGGGTTGAGTTCAAGAAGGCTACAGAAAAAGAAACTCTTGCACTCCTGATGGCTAAGCATTGCAAATGGTCATTATATTAGGGATCAAAAGAAAGAAATTACTTGTTGGCTGTTATTTGATCTATTGTAACAACACTATTATTTTCAGACCTCCATGTTAAAAGCTGAAGCACAAGCAGAAATCTTTGTGCTGGGTTGTGGCTTTAGAGAGAATTCACCCACTTGAAATTGAGCATCTATGCAAGGTTGAGTGTGGTCTTAACATGTGTGGAAATTGCCCAAATGAGTAACTGTGTTGGTATTTTTTCCAGCGGATTTTGGAGACTATAATCAGTTTGAATCTCATGACTTCCTCCGAGAATACGTGTTGTTTCCTATGGTGAGTTCCTCATCCCTCTCTTTTATGGTCTTTTATGAATAATTTCTCCATGCCTCAGAGATGGCTTTGTTGATAACAGAGTAAAAGCACCAGCGCTGAACTAATAGTACTGGAAATAATTTTTGCTCCCCAAAACCTTCAGTATACTTGATTGCAGCTGAATGATCCTATGATATGAAAGGTCAGCCCAATTTCAGTTCCTATCGAGCTTCCACTAGGAGCAGGTGTCAACAAAAGAAACATGTCTTCAAATCAAAAAAGAATTTGCACTATTTAAAAAAGTGTATATTAGCAGTACCGTGGTATTAGTAATGTGGCATATCAAGGGGAGATGAGGGCTGCTGGTGTAGTAAATGTTGTGTCACAGGGCAAACCATGCAGCCTTTCTTCAAGAGAATGTGGATTTACATCAGCTGACTATCAGACTGAAGTGAAGCATGAATCAGGTCTTCTCAAAATGTTCTCCAGGGACTGTGCTGTAAATTTGGTTTAAATTTACATTGGAAACTAGCGAATAACTTCAGTGCTTAGGGAAGGAGTTTAGATCACTAGTGATGTTGGAAATTCTGTGGCAAACATGACATAGAGCCTCTGTGGGAGGACGGGTTAGAGAAGAAAAAAAAATCCTGCTGAAGTTAAGGCTGACTTTGTCTTAGATGAATAAGACCATCAGCATAAGTTTTGAGTGTAAGCTTCATAAAATATAAAAGATCACAGAATTCTTTCTAACTGGAAAAAATATTTGGAAGCAGGGTGGGGTGCCCTGAGTTTAGCTGCCTGGAAGTTAAGGCATCTGGTTTCCCTCTGCAATTAGTGGAGCGGTAGAGGGAGAATGATTCATCTCACTGTAATTTGAAGGCCTGAGAAAGGCACTTGCAGAAGCATTTCATCCCGCTTACCAATGCTCTTCGTACAGGAACTGCAGTGGACAGTCCATTCTTAAGTCCAAAAAGGTGACATCTGCACAATGTCCTGAAGTGAAAGTGCAATTTTGAGCCAGTAGACAGTTTGATACCACCTGAAAAAATCAGCAGGAAGAAGGGCAATTAATGAATGTACAGAGATATGAATATGCCTTGTATAGAATACACATACAGAATGTGGCTTCAGTATTGACTTTTCACTAGTAAACTTCTGTTACCCTGACTAGTGGAGCAGGATTTCTCTGGTAAGCCACCTTATCTGTTGATAAGTAGTTGATGATCTTGTGCATAGTTGATGACTTACCATGTGTATGAGAGCCTTAATGGGAAAAAAGATGGCTGCAAATATATACAGAGAAATGTGTTGTCAGGGTATCACTTCGTAAATTATTGAGCTTCTGCAGAGTTCTTTCAATACAGAATGAATCATAGAATGGTTTGAGTTGGAAGGGACCTTAAAGACCATCTAGTTCCAACTCCCCTACCATGGGCAGAGACACTTCACACTAGACCAGGTTTCTCAATGCACTATCCAGCCTGGCCTTGAACACTGCCAGGGATATAATGATACTATTTTTCTGTTCTGAAAAAAAACCAGGGGAGGCTTTAGGTCTTTAGATGATCTTTCAGGTGGTTAATTTCTCTGTGATTCAGCGTTTTATTCTTTGGGCCCATCTCTTAGAACCTCTGATTTTGAGTCAGGTGCCTCCCTGCTAGTGTGGTCAGCTCTCTTCTGTTTTGCATGTGCTCACTTTGTGATATCTTGCATTTCACCCATGCTACTGTTACTGAATTTAAGAACATGGGCAAAGTGTCTGCTTTCTACAGCCTTTAGAAGTCTACTCTTAGATCAACTGTTTCTCTAGATATTTCTTTAGCTAATTGTCTTTGCTCTTCTAGGGAGGAGTAGAGAATATAATAGTAAATATTTCACTACCAGTTCAGTAACAGTTGCTAAGTGCTGCAGATACAAACTAGTCCCTAAGCAAGTGGGAGGATTTGAGTGAATCCCAGGCATAGAAAAAGGACATAGAACAAGAACGTTGCTATAAATTCATTAGTGAAGTGAGCTTGTGGATGAGGGAGGGGCAGCTATGTTTGTGCTGTTTGATCTTGTGAGGCTACAATGTGTGTCAAATGGCATTTCTTCAGCAGTGAAAAGAACAAAGTTATGTACACAGTACACCCCACAGGTGTGTAGCTGTGCATAGGCATGCACCATGCCATTTTTCATTAGCACGCTACCACTTTCACATTTTTTTGTGGCAGAAGCAAATATCAGAGGGGAGGGCCCCATTGAGCAAGAAGCAGTGTATTTAAGTACATTACAGGCAGCCTTAAGGCTTTTTTAAATAAATGTAAAAACTTTGAGGTTTTGCAAGAAAGTTTTCCAGCTTCCTTTTTTTGGCCTTGAATTTATGAGCTGATGACTTCCTTTATTAACTTAATCCCGATTATTTCAGAATTGTTTCTACCGCACTTTATTAAATTTGCAGAATATAAAAGTTTCTGCTCAGAAATGTCTTGCGAGCATAAAGTATGTTTTATTGCATATTTGAAGAGGTAGCAAAACTTTCAATCCATTTAACATGAGGAAGGGACAAAAAATACTCAGGAATTCATTATCTGTGGTCTGTGTATCATTTTGGACTGTTTTAAAAGCTATATATTAATTTGTAGATTTCCAAGTGTTTTTAAAGACTTCTTTGGCCCTTATCCAGGAAAAGATTCTTTATCTGTGCTCTATACTCTGTTCTGTATTTTGGAATAATAAATACCTTATCCCTATTTTTAACAGTATCATTTGACCCTCCCAAAAAAAGTTATAGAAAAATCAGAACTCTTATCTTCTCCTTGCATATTTTCATTATCCCATGCTCTGAATTTTAAATTTGATTGGTGATAGATTCTCTTTCTGTAACTATCTAGAAGAGCATGAACTGTAAACAATCTCAAAATAGCTGCTGTCATAATTTCTGTGTACCATTTTGTCCCCTTTCTCTTTGGTTGAGTAGTTTTTGATGCAACTTCATATTTTTACAGGATTGGAACCAGGATGAAGCTGTCTTGGAAGAGCTGACTCAAAAGGTTGCTCAGGAGCACCGGACTCACAGGTGAGCTTGATGTGTTACAAGTTCAGATTTTTTTTTTTTTATCATCCCTGTAGTACTTCCTGCCTCCCCCATGCATTTCTGGCAGTGTTTAACTATGTTT